>NC_081344.1:11112190-11124021 GCF_029784015.1 Lycium ferocissimum | reverse complement strand
AAGGGTGGGTGATCGATATATATGGTGGGTTTGGGTGTTTCGGTAGTCATGAACGATGGTGTGTTGTAAAAATGGTGGTTGGTGGTGATGATTGTAAATAGTGACTAGTGGCATTGTACGTTGATTATAGTAATTGATAATGGCAGTGGTTGTGAGTAGTGACAGTTAATAATGGCAAAGGCGATGACAATAATTGATAATGATGGGAGATGTCGTAATGGTAGCGATAATTAAATAGGAAATGATGAGGCCGTCATCTTTGTATAATTTTTTTAATCGACATTTTAATGATATTAAGACTTTATTCTGCATCTTTAATAATCATTCGGACACATTAAGTAGTTGTAACATAATAGATTAATATATCAAATACAATTTCAAAATCGTAATTATTATTATAGGCTAATCAATCAATGATATTTCTTAAAAATACCACTCTCATACACTATAGACTACTTAGTGTAATTATCGATTTATAAGTTAATCAATCAGTATTACTTAAGAATACCACTAATATACTTCTACTTACTAGAATTATTATATAATAGACTTATCAATCACTAACATTACTAAACAATACTTCTAATACAACACACTTTAACCATTGTCAATTTATAAGCTAAACAATCATTAACTTTTATTAAGGATGCCACTAAGAACACTTCTATTTATACTATCACTTTTTAAACTTATCACTTATAACATTCTTTAGAGTGCTATCACTATACACTTTTACTCGGTACAATAAATAAGTGGTACTAGTTAATTTCTTATGATAAGTCTAGAAATGTAATATGGCGAAAAAAGAAAAAAAAACTTTAAACAATTGCCGAGGGACTTACCAATTGACACCATCGCTATTTTTTATTTAAAAAATATAAAATAATTATTTATTAAATAATCAATTTTACATATTTAATTTACCAAGAGACATCCCTCGGTAATTTCAAAGAAAAAAACTCAAAATAATTATATCTACTCTTTCTAGAGACTCCCTCGGTACATTTATTTAATTTTCATTTATTTTTATTAACATGCTTGATGGTGTCATAAATTATGAGGAAAAAAGAAATTCAAAATATTTATATTTATATTACCGAGGGTCTCCTCTCGAAATTTTAATTGTTTTTTATTATGTACCGATAGAGTCCTCTAAGTATAGTCAATTAAATGTTGACTTTTAAAAAGTCGGAAATAATTTACCGAGTCCCGTCCTCTAAGATCTTTAAAAAAAATAATTAAAAATTAAAAATACTTTTAGACAGGGGCTCTTGGTGGCAAAGTAATAATATGTGACATCAAATTTTGTCCGGTAAACTGCTTGAGGTAAATAGCTTGTTTTTAGTAGTGGATGGGGCTGGCCGTTGTTGTAGGCTTGGTTTGAGCGGGATGATTGGCCTTGGTGGAATTGGCGGTGAGCATGGTGGTTGTTGAATTGAGTCATGTTGGATGTTTTTTTTCACTGGAGAATGATCTGTAAGAATTATTTGTGGAGGAGAAGTAGATATAAGACAATCACTTAGAGAGGTAGGTTGGTTGAAATCTTTACACTGTTGTACTTTAGGATTTGAATGTCCTTTTTTACTATTTATGGGACGTGGGTCACTTATTGACGGGGAAGTAGAATGGGAGTGAAATGTAGTGATAGGAATGTTTGTTTCTAATAAGCTAACTGGATTGTGTGGGGTTTGGTTTCTAGTTGGCTTTATTGCTTTCTGGGAGTTAACTAAAGTACTCATTGTACTAGGATTTGGTTGGGATGGTAAATGGTCAGGTGAGGCTATTACGGAAGTAGTGGCCTCGTGTACTTGTTTTGGGCCAGAACTGAAGTTAAACAAATGATTTGGTTTTGTTGCTAGAGTGTTTTCGTGTGGTGATTGGTGACTAATAGGTGGGGTCTTTGTTTGAGAATTTAGCATGTGCCGATTATTTTGAGAAATACTACAATTGTTTTCTCTTAAGGTTACTTGGTCCATGTCAGCGTTCTTAGAGGATGACGAGGAAAACTTGGTGACCAAGTTTTGGACCAAACCTGGTTGATTTATGTTGATGGACGTGGACTTCGAAATGGCCGTAGGATCAGCTTTGGTGGGAGAGTTTTTGTTTTGTGTAAACATATTTTTATTGGGCTTGGGCGTAACAAGGTTAGAGTTTGCCGGGCTTGACGCTTGCTGCTTATTTGGTTCGGGGCTATCAACTTTACATTTTTTTGCGCGGAGTGCCTTTCTTTTGGGGTGGTCTTTAAATTTTCTTTTCATATTCGCGTCTTTAAATTACGCCTTTCGGCTTCTTTAATTTTGCCTTTTTATTACAACTTTTTTGAAACTTTTCATGAAATCACTTAGGGTTCGAGTTCGAACCCCGCTTCGAGCATAAATTAAAAAAAAATCGCAAGACAAGATTGGTCGCTGAGATATGGACCGGCATACTTTTATTAAGGAATTACAAATTTTATGCGGACTCAAAGATACTTATGCCAAGTACGCATAAGGCATAAGTATGCGGGTCAAGCAGATAACTTCTTTGATAATTCCTTCACAAAGTTATGCGGGGGCATACTTTTATATTGTCTATCGTTTTCCTATTGTTGTTTCATATATTTATCGAACATATTTTCCTTCTTCTATTTTTCTCAGAAACTGAAAGATAAATATTGCGGAATGGTGAGCTTTTTGGCCTCAAACACGTAACATATGCATCTAAATTTTGTTTATTTCTACTCTTGTGGCATAAGTTTACTCTTTTCCCCGGGTCAAGTGCTTGAACACTTATATAAAATGGAAATGATTCGTATACTACCACGTATTTGTTTTGTAATGCGATTGAAAAGACCAAATTTGCATTGAATCGGAGGAAATATATTTCCTACTAAGTGTCATGGAACTTTATGTCGGACTCGGCATAACTTTGTGAAGGAATTATCAAAGTTATGCGGACTCGCATACTTAGGCCAAGTTCCATAAGGCGTAAGTATCTTGGTCCTAAAGCACAACTTTGATAATTCTTTCACAAAGTTATGCGGTGGGGGCATACTTTTAATGGGCAAACTTTTATGCGGACTCGCATAACTTTATGGGGAATTATCGAAGTTTTATGCGGACCCGCATACTTATGTCAAGTCTGCCCACAAGGCATAAGTATGCCGGGTCCGATAACTTGGTAATTCTAACAAAGTATCCGGGTTCGGCATAGCGAAATTAAACTCGCCTTGCGAATTTTTTTTTTAAAATTTTAGCACGTGGGTTCGAACCGAACCTATGGGTGTTAGCCGAAGGGCAAAATTTAAAGATTTCAAATATGAGGGGCAAAATTTAAAGACCACCCCAAAAGAAGGGCAATTCTGCGAATTGCCCTCAACTTTATGGGTAGTTTCCATAGTATGGCTTATGGTATTTGGAGCAGAAGTATTTTTTGATGGTGGAGGGTTTTTTGTAGGGATGTTAGGGTTGGTAGGTTTCTTTTTCTTAGGGTAGACAACAGTAGTCCATGCGCCACCTTCTTCCGAGTTTTTAGGATTGGTGTCGGTAGACGTGGAGGGAGTATTGTTTACCCTTGTAGGGCAAGAGTGAACAAGATGACCTAGACAATCGCAAAGGGTGCATAACGGAGTAGATGGTTCGTAGTGGATTTTTTGGAGATGGGATCCAATGAGAATATCTGAAGGAAGGGATTTTCCTAAAGGTGCAAGGATACGTAGTCGAGCATATCGCCCCTAGAGGTATTCATGGTGACTGCATCAATCTTAAGGACCGATCCAATTTGACTACCTATTTGGCGAAGGATAATAAGGTCGTAGAATTCCGTAGGAAGTTCCGGGAGGCGTATCCAAACAGTAGAGTAGTTGATATGGGCGTTGGAAGGATTGAATTTAGGTTCCCATTTACTAACAGAGATAAATTGTGAGCCTAAGAACCAAGGTCCTTGGTGGAGGATTTTGTCGTAGTTGTCTGGGTTAGTGAATTTTATGAGTTAAAAATCCTCACCTAAGTCAATTAGGTTCAGGTTTTCAGAGAGTTTCCATAAGGATTGGAGTCTATTTTTGAAAAAATTGTATCCCACTTTCTTACCAACTAACTTAACAATTAAGGCTTGTTTCCAGGGGGCATATAATCTATTTTTTTCCGCTGATGAGATGGGGATAAAATTTGGATGGTTGGAGGGATTTTCCTGTTCGTCTAGTAGGTTAATATTATCAAGGCTTTGGGTTACATAACTAATATTTTCATTGTCATTGTTTGACAACACAGTATCACGAAAACTTACTTTTACGGTTTGTTGAGGTGTTTGAACGTCTTCTTTCTTTTTCCTTATGCTACGAAGTAGTATATCAGCCTCTTGGTCGCTCATCTCCTCATCGTTGTTGTCCATGGTGAAACTTATAAAGCTTAGAGTTGGGTTAATTGGGTGGGATTTGCGCTTTCTCTCTCAAGGTTTCTAGAGAGAAGGGAGAGGATTTTTTAAGTTCACCCCCATTTGTTCGTGTACTTCAAAGTCAAGCCTTTGCAGTTGTATTTTTTTCATAACTAACGTGAGAAGATTTGTGAAGAAGGCTGCTTTCAAGTCTTAATTGAAAATAAGGCCACTGATTTTTTTTTCATTTGTTTTTTTTGGGATTAGGGTTTAGAAAAAGGTGCAGGGGTACATTTCATAATTTTTAAAAGTTTGGGTGTTTCAACTTATAAGCTTAAGTCTCTTACACTTGTATTAAAATATACAAAAACCCCTCTCTCTTTCTCCTAAAATATGCATAAATCCCCTTCTCTCTCTTCGGTGACTGCACATATTCTCACTCTCTTCTCTATCAAGACCTCAATCTCTCCAGTTGATTTTTCTTCTCTCGCAGTCCAGAAGCTCTCCAATAGTTGTCCTCAGGTATGTTAATTAATTTTGCATCAGTGGCGAAGCATTTTAAGATCGATATTGCCTATTTAAAAGTTCTTGTTTTTTTTTTTTTTCAAATTTGATAAACCCTAGTGTTCATAAAGTTCTGGGTTTTTTTCAAATTTTTGGAACTTTAGCCGTTTTTTGTTGAAATATGTGTTATTGCTACTTAATTTGCTTGTTTCGATCGTGCTTTTTTCTGTTTTTGTTTTTGCAAATTCATCTTGGTCTATTACTAGACTTGAAACTTTAGCCTTTTTGTTGGTCGAAATATATGTTATTTCCACTTATTTTGCTTATTTTGGTACTGCTTTTTATATTTCTTCAAATTTATCAGGGTCAATTACTAGGCTTGTTGTCGATTATTATTATTTTTATATAGTGATTGATCAACACCACTCTATTATTTGCATGTAGATCATAAAAAATGGTAAGAAGGTGAGGAGGAAAGTCTTTAACGATAATGACTAACCATGCCACTCAACAGAAGAAAGTGACGAGAAGGATTCAGGCTCGACCACGACACAATCAGTTCCACCACCGTCAATGCCTTTCACGCGATGTACTCCTCTTGAGAAATGATATGGAGTGTCTCTTCATGGGACTTGTAGATGACATACAGCGGATGGAAATGCACATTCTCTGCCTATAATCCTTGAAAGGCTCAGGGAAAAGCCTAATGATCTGACCACCATCTTCCTACCCCTAATAAACTATTATTTTTATGTAATTTTTTGGAAGACTTCTATTTACAAAAAGAGAATGGAGGAGTTTGATCAAGAAAGATAATGGAGGAGTTTGGTCAAGAAAAGAAACAATGGAGGAATTTGTTCATGAAAAAAGACAATGGAGGGGTTTGAACTTTGGGTCTGTTTTATATAGAGAAGGATGTATTGTTACGGTTGTAAATTTAGGAATTTTTTATTTTATTACCGCTGTAAAAAAATCTATGATCCGTCAGTCGAAATAAAGCCAGGTATGCTGGGTCAATTATAAGCCAAACTGGAAATAAACCATCTTACTTTATAATAACTCATTGCTTAGGACAATTTTAGACCATTTTGGTCAAAGATAAACCAGAGAAATAAAGGCGACTGTTGGAATGAAAAGCATGCTGAATTTGCACTAGTATAATGGGAATCTAAGGGACTGTGGATAAGTATACCATAACCGGCCATCGTCAATAGCTAACATTTATCATTTAGGCTCGACTTCACGCATGGTCAATAATTATCCACATGTTATATATAGACCAAGGACAATATTTGTCTAAAAATCCACAAATAAAAAAATAAAATGAAACGCCACTATTTAAACATTATAATAAAACTTTAATACATCATATGAGAGTCTTCATCCATTGAACATATGATCAAAAGAGTTTTAAGACAAGTAATGGTACTTAAAGGCTAATATTTGTCTAAAAAAGTCATAAATAAATAAATAAATAAAAATAAAGGACATTAAACATTATAATAACACTTTAATACATCATATGAGAGTCTCCATCCATTGAACACATGATCAAAAGAGTTTTAAGGATAAGTAATGGTACTTAAAAGGTCAATGTTTGTCTAAAAAGCCATAAATAAATAAAATAAAATAAATAAAAAGACTTGATACTATTTAAATATTATAATAAAACTTTAATAAATCATATGAGAGTCCCCATCCATTAGACACATGATCAAAAGAGTTTAAGCACAAGTAGTGGTTATCCTTAGAACAAGGTTGTGCTTTGAGAATAATAACTTATTGTCGGACTAATTGGATAGTAGTATTATGATTACCATTACTTGTCCTAAAACTCTTTTGATCATGTGTTCTATGGATGGGGACTCTCAAATGATGTATTAAAGTGTTATTATAATGTTTAAATAGTATCAAGTCTGTTTATTTATTGATGAATTTTTAGACAAATATTGGCCTTTTAAGTACCATTACTTGTCCTAAAACTCTTTTGATCATGTGTTAAATGGATGAGGACACTCATATGATGTATTAAAGTGTTATCATAATTTTTAAATTGTGGCATGTTCTTTTATTTATTCTATTTTATCTATTTATGGCTTTTTTTAGATAAATATTGGTCTTTTAAGTATCATTACTTGTCCTAAAACTCTTTTGATTGTGCGTTCAATATATGGGGACTCTCATATAATTTATTAAAGTGTTATTATAATGTTTAAATAAAGGTATGTCCTTTTTTATTTTATTTTATTTATTTATGGCTCTTTTTAGACAAATATTGGCCTTTTAAGTACCATTACTTGTCCTAAAACTCTTTTGATCATGTGTTTAATGGATGAGGACTCTCATATGATGTATTAAAATTTTATTATAATGTTTAAATAGTGGTATGTACTTTATATATATATATATATATATATATATATATATATATATATATATATATATATATATGATTTTTTAGACAAATATTGGCCTTTTAAGTACCATTACTTGTCCTAAAACTCTTTTGATCATGTGTTAAATGGATGGGGACTCTCATATGTTGTATTAAAGTTTTATTATAACGTTTAAATAGTGGCATGTCCTTTTATTTATTTTAGTTTGTTTATGGCTTTTTAGACAAATATTGTCCTTGGTCTATATATAACATGTGAAAAATTACTGACCATGCGTGAAGTCGAGCTTAAATGAAAACTATTAGCTATTGATGATGGCGGGTTTATGGCATACCTATCCATGATCCCTTAGATTTGTACAATTTGGGGTTTGTGGTTTTTTTTTTTTTTTTTAATTTTCTTTTGTCTGTTACACTCTTCATCATCGCTATCAGCATCATCCTATCACCTTGCTCATAGCAATTCAATTCCAACATTTTGAGGCCTCCTCCCATTCACCCATGTAATCACCACCTACTATAATATATTCTAAAATTGACGCCAGAATAAATCTATAATAGATTATGGTTATGGTTTATGACTGCAACCGACGCCGTACTAAGTAGCTGGGGCCTGATTTTTCTATGAAAAACCGAAATTTTTGCTGGAAACGGGAACCGAAAAGTGGAGAAATCGGGAGCTTTTAGAGCTTTTGGAGGGAAATATGTAATTTTTTTTAATTTCTATTTCTGGTAATTAAAATGTTGTGGCTGTGGGGACCAAAGTGTAGTTTTTGAAATTTTGGGACTAGGGTTTGACACAAAACGCGTGTGACATAATGACGTAATAAATGATGGTTATTCCTCCAATTTTTTAAGACTTGTGGCCTTTTGACAAAATAAGTTTTCAAAGTGGCCTTTTGGCCAACTCCCCCAACTAACATTGTATTAATCACCACGAGCTAACATTACAAAACCATAGCTAGTTAAAACTCATTAGCTATCTCATAACAAAAAACTTCATCAAACTAACTGGACAAATTCAACTCTTAATTAAGACAACAAAACTTCTAGCTAGAACAATAAGTTGTGCAGTAAATTTTGCATTCCATAGGTTGCCTTGATATTGCACGCCATTGCTACCTGCCTACCTCCCTGGAAATACCTTCCCAATCCCTTGATTTTTGCTCGAAGATTCTTTGATTCCTCTCGAACCAGATGGCATAGACACATTCAGCATAAACACTTTTGAAGATCTGAGCTTTCTGTGTTGTCCCTTTAGCATTTTGTATCACCCATGCATTCCAAATGTTGGTCCTAAGATATAGCATGTATATAATAAGAGCATGTTCCATAATTTTCTGGCAAAAGTACAACATACAAATAGGTGATTTCTAGACTTTGAGTGAATTTGACATAAAACACATGTTGGATCCATAGTAATTCCTCATTTGCTAGCCTATCAATGGTGAGTAGCTTCCCCTGAAGTTGCAACCACATAGTAGAAAATTTTACTTTAGGTCTGGCAGCATTTTTATACATCAAACATTTTCACGTTATCTTATGATATTCAGACAAGAGCTGGGAGTAAATCTGCTTTGTGAGGCTTCCAGTTGAAGAATTCAATTGCACCTGCGCTAAGACCTGTCTTGATTCCAGGATTTTTCTGATGATCCAGAATGCCTGTGAAGGAACTCTGATAGTTTCAGCAGCTTGCTCTTTGAAGCTGTAGTATATCCTCTACTGTGCCCATAATGAGAGCTTTGGGTTGATGCATCCTCTTCAATTAACAAGAAGATGTTCAAAATATTTTCTCCTCTTAGACGGTATATATATAATTCATGATATATAGATCCTGAAGATAGTTCTCAGCTACGTAAACAGATGTGCATGGTCAAGCAGAGTTGCAATGTTGATGCATATTTTTGTTTAATTGGTCGAATATGCAGAGTGTTGACATTTTATATAGCTTGCTTGCAATTTATTATGTTATTGGAGTTTTAACGTTCTCAATAGCTTTTTTAACAGTATGCAAAATTTTGTGTTTAGAATTTTATTTAAAATGAGTTTCATTTCTATAAAGTTTATCATAGCATTCACGGTGGCATACCTTAATTAAAGGTTGACGGGCTTCAATGGAAAATCAAGAATATGTTTATTGTGGAAGAAGCTCCCAATAACGACTCAAGAATTATGACAAGGAGTCGGCTAAGTTCTACATATATTTTAGGGAAGATAACACAACCAATTACTGTTTTTTACTACAGGGCGGACCCACGTATGTCTCTGTGGGGGCTCCAGCATCCATTGCTTTCGATCCGGACTCTATATATTTAGATAAAAAATTGGTAATATTGGTCAAAATAAAATAATGAGCACCCAGATGAACAAAAGACATGCTGGTGCTGTGGCTAGAAGTCGGGCAGTGAAGTTCAGTGAAGATGACCATGAATGCGCGTGATCGAATCCCCGGGTCTAACGACAAAGCTTTTTTGCTCCACTTGTGTTTTTTTTTTTTTGGTTTACTTTCTTCATCTTTTGTAATTCAGTTATGCTTTTCTTCTCTTTCTTTTACCGTTAAATTGATTCTTTTTCTTTTTCATTTTCTCTTTCCATTTTCTAGACCCTCTTTCTATAAACATAGAAGTTTATTTATATTTCTTTATTTTTTCTCTATTTGCTTCTTTGGATTTCTCTTTTTCTTTATAGTTTCTTTCCCCCAAACTCCATATATTTCCAAAATAATCAAAACTCTACCTTCCCTGCAACATAACATATACCTTTTATTTGGTCATAATTTCTCCAATCTGAAACCAGCTTCTTCTCCGTCATGTTGGTTTCAGTCGTTTTGACATTTTTTGCTGGCATAATTCCTCTTTGCCCTGTTAATTTTTCATGTAAGACTTCTGAGATTGAATGCCAAAATATAAACATAATTTAAATTCTTTTGTTGCAAATCTGATGTTCTTTATTGTGCAATAAAATAAAGTGTCAATTTATTTTCAACCTAGGACAAGTCTTGCACTACATTTTGATCTTGGAATTATAAACTTATGTAGTTCATCATTAACAAAGTATGACGACACCGAGGACAAACATGAATATAATATAATGAATTTTTTTCCCAATGATACTTATTGTACTTGTCAAAAATCTTCACAATCAAGTTTCAAATAGTTATACATTTATATTTTGTGGGTATAGCAACTCTATGCCAAAAAAAAATAAAAAAAATTGAGCACCTACGACTTTAAATTTCTGGATCCGCCACTGACTACGCCTAACCCTACACTCTTCACTAACCATAAACTTTTCTAGCCACACAAAAGCTGTCACACCCCGATCTTACTAGGGTGTGATGGGCACCATCCATATCGGAGCGAAAGCGAACCGCTAACTCTTACTACGTACTTAAATTTTTTTTTTTAACCTCTAAATCAAGTATACATAATAAGGTTACTAAAATATTCTTTTGTTGCTTTTACACCAAATAAAATATATAACTGTATGAAATTTATATCATTATACAAACTGACGCGTCGGCCGACGGACCGATTGACACCGACTCCGATACCCACGACTGCGTGCCGCAAAGTCTCTAACTTCGAACATAATGTCATAGTACGTATGCTCGACTCGCGGCACTCCGAGGACAAGTGGAGCCTCGCCAACTCCGCCGAAATATCTTCTATACTAACTTTCGCATCATCTGGGTGTACAACGCGGCATGGAACGCGGCGTCCACAGAAGGACGTCGGTACGAGTAATGTGCAGTATGTAAGGCATGAATAATAATAATATATGGAAAATATAGAACGGGGATAATGACATAAGAGAAATATAAAACGTCATGAAGTAGAAAAAAAATAACACGACATATAAGTGCGGCGGCGGATACCATGCATGCTTAGCGGCGTGCGGAACGTGCGGCCGATCCATATGTGCATATACTATAACATATTGCGGAACGTGCGGCCGTCCATATACATATATTACTTTACTTTCTTAGGAAGACATTTCTTTTCATATATATAGAAAATAGAACATGTCATATTGCGGCGTCGGCTCCGATCCATTTAACCATATATCCGCGTCCGGCATCCCGCGTCCGGACGATATCATGTGCCATACTCCCCGTCGGTGGCTATGCGTCTATAGCGCCTTCCTTTTTCCAATCTTCCCCACATACATATACATATACTTATCACATATAAACGAGCGTGCATGAGAGCTGAAAATCATGTCGAGTATCGGAGTGACATAAGGTCGGTAGCCTCCGATTATCTTATGGAATAACCATGGTCACTTTGTCTGCCTTGGAGGAACTAGTACTATAAGGCAAGACTATAAATGAAAAGTAGTATTAAGAGAAGACTTATAATAAGATCACAAACCTCATAAGGTGTCAACTTGTATTCTTGAAATCTTTAGAAAGTAGAGTCATGTTCAAAGAAATAAGATTGAGGATTAGGAACTAACTCTATTTTATCATGTTCATATCGAGTCCATAATTCGACATTTTCAACTATGAAATCATGTTCGTCACAATCATCACAAAAATATTCTCATTAGAATAATTACATAATACTTATCGTTCGATAAA
>NC_081344.1:10866423-11112090 GCF_029784015.1 Lycium ferocissimum | reverse complement strand
CAAGGGAAACCCGATTTGATGGGCAGTGATTGTTTATGCAAACTATTTCTCTCGCTATCGCTAACCCTTTCATGAATGATGACCTTACCTCCTTTATATAGTAGGAGTTTGACTCTAAGACAATTCCTAAAAATAAAGCAAGTAAATGCAGGACAAATTGTATTGCCGAGATCGACGCCGAAATATCGGCGAGGACGGATATTTCGGTCTCGTTAATGGCAATCAATGCACTCTTCCTTTATCGCCTTATCCCGGCCCGAGCTCGAGACCTGGATTTCTGCGGAGACTACGACAGTCCGAGCATAACCATGACGACGGGAAATCGAGCGTGCCTGTGTCCTCGGTTTTACCCGTATACAATTACCAAAAAAGGTTTGGAAGTATCTTGATTTATTTGGAACATACTTTGGTATATCATGCAATAAATAACAAGTACAAGGGTAGATTTGGAAGAGAAAATCCTTTTAGTTAGCAAGCACACAACTAAATGGTTGAGATCCAACTAAGGACTACAAAATCTTTGCATTGTCCCTTATTATATATAGTAATATATATATAGAGAGAGAGACTGAAAAGGTAGTAAATGACTTGAAATTATCATGAATACTCCTACTTGTATGCAGTTGGGCGTGAGGAAAGGTGCATGGACCGAAGAAGAAGATTTTCTTTTAAGAAAATGCATTCAAAAATACGGTGAAGGAAAGTGGCATCTTGTTCCTCCTAGATCTGGTAAGTTAACTAGTACTTTCTCTGAAGGACTGAGAAGGCTTGATTGGCGTCCGCTCGATCCTGCACGATTCAGATCAGCTAGTATTTGTTTAATTTACTCAATGCACTCACAAGTGTTCGCATTGCTGCCATAGCTTCATGTTAAAGGCACAACTTAAGAGAACAACTTACTCTATTAACTTAATATTCAAAAAATGGCCAGGCTTTATGTGACATTCTTTAATTCCTTTTTTATTTTCTCCTAAAAGAAATGATATATTTCTATATTTATAAATAATTTAAATTTAAATTTACTCTAATGATATGATTTATAGTCATTAAGGGTAAATTTAATTGGAGCGAAGGCAGTAGTGTAGAGTAGCAATTTAGCTCTTTATATTCCTTAATATGAATAAGAGTATATGCATATATCTGAGTCTGATATATACCCTTGCTAATTTTATACGTGAATATGTGCAGGTTTAAATAGATGCAGGAAGAGTTGCAGATTAAGGTGGCTGAATTATCTAAGGCCAAATATAAAGAGAGGTGACTTCTCTTCTGATGAAGTTGATCTCATTTTGAGGCTTCATAAGCTTCTAGGCAACAGGCAAGTTCATCTTCAAACACATTAATCTCATATTACACTCACCCAACCCATGTTTTTTATTTTTATTTTTTCACATTGGGTATTCGGTATTCGTATTTTGGCTGAATAACTTTCGCTAATTGCATTTTTCAACCTCACATAAACACTCCGTTTTTATTTTTAGTTTTGTCTCATATTGTGAGAAAGAAAGCTGTTTTCCCTAACAGCGCGACTCCGCGGGAACTCAGGACTCGAACCCAAGACCTCTGGTTAAGGATGAAGGAGTTTTGCCACTCTACCACAACTCTTATATTAGAGATCTAAAGTACAAATTTTATAATATAATTATATATATTACTATGTCTCAACATGTCCTCTCGTGCGCATAGGAGTGGAGTTACAAGTTTGACTACGTGTTTGGCTAGAACTCAATAGCTTTGGTCGAGATCATGTATTTGTGTTTAAAAATTCACTTAATATATAAATAATTTATCTAGAACTTATTAACCTATATATCTTTTCTAGAGTTCAGAACCCATAAACTCCTCCTAGTTCCGCCACTGCATGCGTAGGCATGATTCTATTATACATGAGCCAAAACACATAAAAATATATCGTTGCTCTTTTTCACGGCAGTATATATAATTTAAACTCACAATTAAGCTAGCTCCTATCTGTTATGGTATCACATTAAATATGTGTGACCATTTCATCTAAAGCCACGCTTTTAATTATTACGTGTCTTAACTACATAGGTTTATAAATGTCATGATGGTCACTATTGCTGGTAGACTTCCAGGAAGGACAGCAAACGATGTGAAAAATTACTGGAACACTCGCCTTCTCAGGAAGTTAAATATTGCTCCTCAGAAACAAGAGAGAAAGTGCAAATCTATTCATGAAAACGCCATAATAAAACCTCAACCTCGGAAACTTTCAACCACCAAGAAGTTGAATTTTTCTTGGTGCAACAATAAAAGTATCGGAAATGAAGAAGCATCGACAGACAACGACATCCAATGGTGGGCAAATATACTGGAAAATTGCAATGACATTGAAGAAGAAGCAGCAGCTAAAAGAACACCAAGTTTGTTGAAAGAAGGACAAAGTGATGGTTGGGATGAATTTCCTGTGGATGACATATGGAATCTACTTAATTAGCCGAGATAATAAAATGGCAGTGTAAACCTGTAATAGGGATATATTCGTCGTTTATATTTTGTATCCCAATTTCAAGTTGATAGGAAAATAGTTTTGAGTATTCTAGAATTACAAAGTGCATGCGCTCTGATGTTATTCACGTAGGTGCATTGCCTTTATATTATCTAGGTGTGTGCTTTTGTGGTTTTAAGGTGATCAAGGTTATTGTGGGATGTGAAAGCATTTAGTCGTTTTGAGTCTAAGATTATCCTTTAGTGGAGTATCTATTAAATGTAATGTTATTTTCTAAGAGTGAAGTATGTAAGATAACATGAAATGAGATTTATATCTATTTATTCTCTCCCGTCATCTTTGCATACTCTTATGATAGTATTGAAACGGTAAAATTTACCTAGGATATTTACATCAAACTAACAAATTTAATAACTTTAACAGTTAAAATTCAAAGCATATCACTTAATTAATTAAACAAAGACAAATCTAGAAAGTTTAAAATTTATAGGTTCAGATTCATAGTCCTACCACCTCCATCAAATTTAGAGGATTTAAAATCCATTAGTTATACTTATTTAGTGTTTTATTTTATACACATACATAGCTAAGCTATAACCTATGGGTTCAGATGAACTCGTAGCTATAATTATTGGATACTCTCCTTGATGTAAATACCTATCCGGGTAAGTATACCAAATGGAAACTCCATCATATATATATGTGTGTGTGTCCAAAATGCAAGCAGTATAATAATTATCAAGCAATTTACTATAATATCTTAATAACTTATTGAAGTGTTTTGCTTTGCGAAATGATCTTATATTGGTTGTTCGTTAGGATCTTATACTCTAGACGATAAATTATAAACAATTAAAATTAAATCCTAGTATGGTATTAGGCCTATAAAGTAAAGTAGGCGTTTGAATATAATTGAAGTTTTGTTTGAACGTTAATCGGATTCAAATTTGCACCGTGTAAAGCTTAGAAAAAATTACTTCCTACTAATAAATCTCAAAGCTCTAACAAAAAGGCATTTATAGCTCCCCTAGATACATAATAATCTCTCTATTTCCTATCGTAAGTCGTACGATTAAGAGACATTTCTTCTTAATAATCTAATAAATCAGACTGTAAATGAGACAATCTTTTCTATTTTTACTTTCATCATTCTTTTTTTTCTCGGAAAGATTTGGCAGAAAAGAAAGGAATTATTTTAGATACTAGGAGAGTTAAACTATTTTTGTTAATCCAACATATTTTAAAAGATGTGTCAAAATCATGAAATTGTATGTCGGGGATCTAGAGAAATTTTGCACGAGAAGGGACCGGAACCGAAAATTGTCCATCTGTGTTTACTATTTTTTGTGTTTTAGTGAATGTGATGCCAATTATAATTTGTGGGGTAACGAAATTGGAATCTTGTAGAGTCATTTCACACGCTGTTGGTGAAACTTCGTCTTATAAATGTGGTTTAAATCAATTTTGAAAAGGCAAAAATTAATTACTAATGCAATTTGCTAAATTTGCACATCAAATTAAATGGACTTTAACAGTGGAATGTACTTAATTAACACAATTAGCCACACTTAATAGAAAATGTTAACCGTGGAATCTACTTAACTGAGGTTTCAACACAGTTAAAGAGATAGCATAGTAAACTCCAACAACAACTACATACCTGAAATTGATCCCACAGCTGAGTCCAGAGCAGAGGAAGACGTAGAGTATCTCTATCTTTGTGGGATAAAGAGGTGTTTTCGATAGACCTCGGCTCAAGAAAAACTTTTTTCAAACCAGGTTTGAGGGGATAGTAAACTTGTAACTAATAACAATTTATTCTGAATTAGTTTCTACAAAATATGTGCAGATGGCAAATTTGTTTGTTTGCAAACATATTCATAAATATAGAGGCATGATATATCAAGTCTCAGAGTTTTTCTTTTAAGCTTAAAGATGCATATTTTTGGATTAATATTGATATATATGTATCAACCAGAACAATTACAATACACAACTCATATAAGCGGAGGTCGATATTAGCTTTTAATAAAGTAGACCACCATTTTCTGGAAAGGTCTCAATGCGAATCATATTAATAGAATACAGCTTGAGGTGTATTAATACAACTCTTCTCGACGAGCTTTCATATTTTAAAATGTATTTAAAATAGTCTCATTAGAAATAATATATACTATATATTTATTTGTCTATATAATGCATCAAATAATTACTCAAAAGCTTATTATTCATTTGATTCAACAAATCGTTCTTAATCATTTTTGTCGCTGAAAAAGAAAGAGGAAAAAAGAAAATAGCGGGGCAAGTGATAGGGGAAGCACCAACGTCCTTATAAGAAATCAAAATAATACATTATTGCAAGAATCTGCAAACTTGACTGGGCAAGGCACCAAAAACCTTTTTTTCAAGGGAAAAGGACGCTACATGGCTATCAGAAATTTGTTCGGCCCATGTTTGGGCTTAATACCGCGAGTTGATCCAAACTATTTCAAAAGCATTTCAAAGAAAATTTCATTCACTACAAAAAAGATCGACTCTTTTAGCCACAAAAGATCAAAAAGTCGCCACTAAAGGTCGACGAAAAAAATATCATATTGAGTCTTCACAAAATATTCTAAAATATGTATACTATGTGAATAATTAGTAAATATAAGTTGACCGAGCCTTCCAAAATATCCCAAAACATGTATAATTAGTAAGTATACGTTGATTATACATTTATTAAACACAAATTATACAACAATGATACATTTTTAAACACATACTGTAGGGATACATATTCTATACGACAATGATACGGCTTCTATATACGTATGATGCATTTTTCTCTATATATATATATATAGCTGCAATTAATTGAAAAAATGCTACGAAATAAAATTATTTTAAAAAGGCTAAAAAATATCTTTTAAGCTTCCTGGGCCATCCGGTTGTCAATTGTTTGGGCCGGATGGCCATTTGTGTCCTTTTCCCATTTTTCAAATCATGTCACATAAATTAGAATGGGGTCACGTACTATATATATGCTGCAATTAATTGAAAAAATGCTACGAAATAAAATTATTTTAAAAAGGCTAAAAAATATCTTTTAAGCTTCCGCCATCCGTCCGGTTGTCAATTGTTTACGGATGGCCATTTGTGTCCTTTTTCCATTTTTCAAATCATGCCACATAAATTAGAATGGAGGTCACGTACTGTGGACTGGTCCATGGACTGCAATTGCAAGGTACGGTAAGGTTTTTGTCTTGGATCAATGGGATGGATTTGTAACAGCAACTAGAGCAAGTAATTGCACGCCATTGCACGGTTTGTCCTTCAAATGGACTGGTCTTTAATTTTTGTCCTTCAAATGGGCTGATCTTTATTTTTTTTTCCCTTTAAAATTAAACTTATACCTAGTGGGGTATAAGTTCTTAAATGCAGCTGACATAAGTTGTGGATAGTATGATGTGTAACTTATGCTCCTCTAGGCATAAATTCAGACTTTGAAGGGAAAAGAATTAAAGACCAACCTATTTGAAGGACAAAATTAAAGACCAGCACAAAATAGGGACAAAAGTGCAAATGACCCCAACTTGAGTGTCATGGGCTAACTATTGATGGGCTGGCCCAAACTTTAGAAAGCATACTGGAACTTAAAGTTTAAAAGCTTAGGCTGATTTACACAAATATTTCTTTTTAGGCTCCTGATAGATTTATAAATTTTTATTCATTGTTCTTTTTTGGGATAGTTGTTTAGCAAATGTTTTTAATTTTTTGTGATTATTGACATTTTAGACCACGCGTTAAAGATTTATGTTGAACAAACTGAAAATTTTATGAGAATACGTTAGACCACGGTCTAAAATCTTGTAAGTGGTTGTAAACATCAGGTGACAATCTAATGTTGTCTATAAGGTTAAGAAATATATGAGCAAACATGAGTAGACTTGAGTCTAACATTGTCCGAAAGGGTAATTTTGCAAAGGCTATATTTGCACAATTTTTAATTTAAATGGAGTCCTAAAAAGGGACATTTGGGTAAATCAATCCACTAGATTTTATTCCTATTTTTTTAAAAGTTATGCAAATATAGGCTTTAAAAAAAATTCATAAATAGCAAGAAAAATAAAAAAGATGATCATTTTACTAAACAATTGTCCCTACGGTGAAAATTTTTGTACTGTAGTGTGGCTCGACAAATCAAATTGAGTTGTCAAATGCGGTGGATTCAACAGAACCATAACTAATTAAGACAACTTAGTAGATTCATAACAAAGTTGCCTCTGATCACTAATACTAATGATTAGAAGAAGAGGTTCAACGCATCATATTCTTGGACTAAACTTTTAAAAATAACTAAACGTTAATGACATAATATAATACTCCGTAGTAGTATTTGTAGAGCCTTTATAAACCAAATTAACGTGACTCAACAACCCATGTTACTTTAACAACTGAGCCATCTTTGAGGTTGTATGCAGACAAGGCCTCATCAGTTTTCATTTCAATTGAATTGTGCTCAAGTTTGTAAGACAAATCGTCACCCCAATTGGCTTTAATTATATCCAGCAAGTCCTTAACTTTGTCTGTCTCTTTCATTGTTGCATTGAACTCCGATGTTTCTGACTCCACCTTAATCTTCAACTTTTGTGGTTCAACCATGGCCACTAGGGAAAGAAATTAAGACTGAAAGAGTAGCAATTCAAAATTGATGTTTAATTAAGTACTGGCAGACTTTGATTTGGTTGAAGAAATGACTGAATCTTGAATCTTCTTTATAGGAAAAAATCATGTGCGTTTTACATGACATGCAAATTGTATGACAATATTGAATTGCATGCATGATTAGTTTGGTTCATAATTATTGTGTTTCTGCATCAATGAGGAATTCATGCAATCGTGAGCTACAATAGTACTATTGTTAAAATTCTTTATACTTTTATAGATATGTTGACTGAACTTATCAATAACTATATAAAATGTTATTTTTTAAAAGAAAAGACAACTTTTTTTTCCCACCCGGTGTCCGGTACCCGTATTGGAGCTCGACTATATCCGAATTAGCCTCGTAAGACCCCATTTGGAGGGAGCGCTCCCTACCAAGTGTTTGATCAATAGAAGTTGTTGTTTTTCTTCTGCGACACAGTAGATATTTGTATCTTTTCTTCAAAACAGAAGCAAGAAGGAGAAAATTCTTCTACATAAAATTTCTTTATCAAAATGCATATTTACCGAAATATCTCTCCCTAATTTAATCCATCAATTTCTCAACTATAACTATAATAATATAAGATAAGATGTATATAGTTACCAAATTATCCCTCAATATATATTGACTGATGTATTGTGATTTTTTTTTAACTATCACATAAAAATTAAGTAATCAATAAGATGTCCAAGACACCTTTGGTAACATTTTTAATGTTTTAAATTTTATTATTCATTTTAACTAAATAAAAAAAAAAGTCATAATAAAGTATTTAAAGTCGTGTTTCCATTTATAGTATGGTAGTTGTAAAAGGAATATTTGTTTGTCTTTTTTAGTAATTTGACACTTGTAAACACTTTCTTCAAAATATTGGCCAAAAACACAAGTTGCCTTTCTAATATTAAGCAACCGTTTTCGACCAAAAAAAAAATAAAAAATTAAACAAACATGATTTTCTAAAAAACTTTTCTAAAACTTTATTTTGACTAACGCTTCTCAAAGGTGAGACCACCAAGGTTTTAAATTATGGTGAAGGGCACATGATATGGCAAGTTCAAGTCCTCTCAAGTTGCAGCTTCTTTTTCTAGTCGTAACCAAAGCAATATTTCCAAAATTTCATGGAATACGCTATTGCTTGATGAGTTTCCTCAAACTATGCATAAGGTGTAAGTTAATTTGTTATACATGCATTTACCATTTGAAACTAGTTTTATTTTATTTACTCATTTTTTATGTTGAAAGAACGGAGATAAGAGTTCATCTCGGAAAACCAGAGAAGTAAGCATTATTTTTATTTAATCAAAGACACCTTAAGGGTAGAAGGTTAGGCTGGACTCTTACCAAAATAGAATACATGTACAAGGTATATAATGCTTAACCTCTTCAAAAATAATAGGAAGCAGACAAGCGATTCAACCTGTTGAAGATTTTGGGAAGAAGGTGGAGAAAATTCAGTTGGTCTTAAAATTCAGGTCAAGGAGGAATGTTGTTAGGTGTTTGCATGATTGTCTTACAATACTTGGATTTTCTTCTTATTAAAACAAAAATACATAATGTTTCATGTGTGGCTAATCCGTTTTTTGTGAAGGAATTTTTTTTGGACTTTTATAAATTGAGGCTCCTTCCCTCTCACTTGAAAGCACCCACAATATTCCGAAAATTCAAAAAAAATTATACCTTATATTTAGCTCTACCCATATTATATGAGGGAAAGGACACAAATGGCCGGTCGGCCCAAACTTATCCCACCCAATGACTCAACTTTGTACAAATCCAAATTATAGCCACTAAAATAATTCCAGCCATTAGCCACTCTCCCTTCTTTTTCTGCCTTCTCCATTTTTCTTCTTCCTCTTCCACCTTCTTCTCCATCTTCTCCTCCTCTTCCACCTTCTTCTCCAATTTTATTTGATGCCTTGTGAGGACGCCTTTCAATTTTATTTGATACAGATTACTTTTACAGGAAAACGTTTACCTCATCAAAGATCAAAACTGGCAAATGACAAACCAAAAGTAATATCTAGAGCCATGTTGCTCCAAATTTTAAATAAGCAGATTGAAGAATGCAAATAAAATAGTATAAAATAAACAAAAGGAAGAATGAGTAAAATATACGAACAAGTGCAAAAGATAAAAAAACCAACAGTTCATAAGGGAGCACGTACGAAAGGACACATATGATTGTCGTTGTTTTTTGTGAGTTGCAGGTTACGAAAATGGCAGAGGATTCATATGAAGACGCCATTGCAGGACTGAAAAAGCTTTGATGTATAGAAACTGTATCATATGTGTATATAATATGTATCCCTGCTGTATATGTATATAAAATATATCATATGTATAGAAACAGTATCATATGTGTACATAATATGTATCCCTATTGTATATGTATATAAAATGTATCATATGTATATAAACTGTATCATTCTTGTATAGAAAGTGTATATATAATTCCAACATGTGTATATAAACTGTATCATACATATAAAAAATGTATTATAGAAATCGTATCATTGTGGTATATAATATGTCTCACTATTGTATATGTAAAAAAAATATCATATCATTATTGTATAATATGTGTATAATAAATGTATAATTAACGTATAATTTATGTATAATAAATGTATGATTAATTCAAAGATATGTATATAAACCGTATCATTCTTGTATATAAAGTGTATATATAATTCCAACATATGTATATATGCTGTAGCAGCCCTTTAGTGGCGACTAAAAAGTCTTTTTTTTTAAGCGCCTAGGCTGTTGGGTCGGCCGGCCATTTTTTGGCATTAATTTGGGCCGATCGGACTCCTGGTGGGATTAAGCCCAAACAGTGGTTAAATGTGGATTAGTTTGGCTGAGTGGACACACAGTGTCTTTTTCCGTATTATATGTGCCCAATACCAATTAGTCATAAGGTCCAATGGATTAGTACCCTACGGCTCTACCCCTTATAATACTAAGTTCAATATGCAATTTTCTACTAAATTAAATCTAATATAGCTTGCAAAGTTGGAGTTTACTTCATTACTTTTAGAATAAGCAGCTTTCGATGAAACATAAGGGATAATGTAGAACTGAACTCTGTAACTTGATACCTTTTGGTTTAGAAGTAATAATGCTTTGTTGAATCCACATATTTAGTTTCACATTATGCTAAGACTTGTAACTTGGTAACTGGGGCACATGACTTTCGTTTCTAATTAATAAGCCTACTTTAAATACTCAAAAGTCAAAACCGAAAATCCGAAATATCCAAACCGATTAATCCGAAACTGAACTTCAAAAATCCAATCCGACCCGAACTTATTTGAATTGGATTTGGGTTTTAATTTCTTCAATCTGAAAACTGAAACTCCAAACCGAAATTTTCATATATATCCAATCCGATGGCCCAAACATCCACCCCTACTTTTGATATGTTTCTCTTTTGTTATCTAATAGTCTTTCGACATTTGTTTGCTAGCTTCTACATGATACTTGATTATCTCGATCCAAATGCTCCACTTTTCAGGAATATTTAACGGATCTACCTACCGAAGATTTTGATGGTAACGGCGAGACACTAATGTTGTACTATACAATATACTCTGGTTTATGGATGCAGTATGTAATTAGATTAATTCGATCGTTTGAACTGTCTATATAATATTGCTGAAGGTGGCTTCCTGGACTAAGCTAAGTGTATATGTTGATTGAAAGAAGATCTGTGTTAAAATTGAATCTCAACACACACAAATATAAGTAGTACTGTATACAATTAATATTTAATTACGAAGTTATCAAACCTTAAAACAGTTTGTATATATGCTCGATCTCTAAGATCGGTACACATAATATATAAATAACCTATCTACCCTATTCTATGGGACTGATGCAGCATAAATCAAAACAAAAGAAGGGGTATTCTAGTCTTTTTTATTTTTACGAAATGCGAGCTTTCTTGGCACAAAGTCAAATAAGTCCAGATTAAGTCAAGCTTTTTGCTCCTTTTTTTTTTTTTTTTTTTTTTTTTTATTTATATTAGCCTAACTCATTGATTAAGAATTAAGAGACTTAGTGAATTTAATTAGTAACAAAAAACCTTCTCTTGGCGAAAAGTCAAAAAATTCACAAATATATATATAGTATAGAAGACCATGAAGCATTAGTATATAATGGAGATAAAAAATTAGGAACAATAAAGATACTCACAAGAATTAAAATAAATGATTATGAAATAGAGACATTAGCATTAGTAGATTCGGGTAACGTGTATAATAAATAAAAAGAATAGTTCCACCATTTAATAAAAATCCTAGAAAACCCAGTTGCAGCCATGCAAATGGATGGAACTCATAACATGTATAGACATTATGTTCATAAGGCATACATTAGCTTTATAAATATATGTTCAGAATTTTACAAACCCAGCTATAAAATGGATAAGCTATGGGTAAGAGACCTTAATATAAACATAGATTTTGTCATAGGATTAGACTTTATGTTACATAATAATGGCAGTTGTATGATTACAAGAGATGAAGTAATTTTCTTAAAAAATATCACACATACACCAGTACAAGCTCTTAAGACTGAAACTAGAATCCGACATAAGAAGATCCCTACCACAGACCAAATAAACCTGCAAAAGAAAGAAGATAGTTGTTGTAAAGACTGTCAAGAAAATAATACATGTTGTAAAAGCAAGACAGAAACAAAGAATTTAATTCTAGAAGAAGAAGAAATACTAGAAGACGAAAATCTATTAGAAAAAGATTATACTTTAATAGATATCGGGCGTAACACGGCACTCGGGCCTTGTGCATGTGTCCGAGCGAACCCTCATGGCTTGCTTGTCAACATGGGCATCAAAACAATATAATCTATATGATAATTTAAATGAATCAGAAAATGTAATTTGCGGAATAAAGTCTTGAAAAAATCATGAAAAGATCTGCAAAAAGATAATAATAATAAAAATACTAGATGAAATAGAAATCATATCGAGAAAAACCTTTAACACATTGGAAAAATAACAAGATTGTATGTAAATTAGATATAATGCCCCGGCAAAGGGACACGGTGAATATGTAATTGAAGAACATGGCACAACATAGGTATAGGACATGAAGAAACGAATGTAACCAAGATGTAGAAACTTTAAAGTACAAATCAATGGAAATACATATATATAAATCTTGTAACGTGGGGAAATAATAACGAAGATCTACTTCAAAACATCACACCTTGCCAGGATATGAGATTTTAATAAGCATGTAAGGAAATTATAGTGAGATAGTCCGAAGTTAACTAAGCAAATCCCAAAAACATAGAACATGATATAGTTCGGCTAAGAAATGGTAATAAATTATAAATAACTTAATGATAATCATAAGAAATAACTTTGTAACATGGATGAAATATCTTGTAATATTAGATAACTTGTCAAAGTCTTGCAAACATGTTCTTGAATAGAATACAATAGGATAATTATATATATATATATAATTAACTTGAAAACATGCTTTGATTAGATAAAATCATAAAGTTTCATGTAAACATAATAAGAACACGTGAGGAAGAATTCATGACATGGATTGCTTGTGGAAGATGGAAGATTAGAACAATAATGAGTATAGATACAAAATTCATGTACATAAATACATAAATACGGGCTACCAATATGTTGGGTTTAATCCCTAGGAGTTGAACTTCATGGATATCAAGAAACGAATGGTGTGGATGGAAGTTCTACATACCTTAATTACTCCAAAACTTGAATTAAAGACTTGAATTTTGGAAAGATTTCCAAATATTGATTAACCACCGAGGTGGGTTTTTTAGATTAGGAACAATGATTTCTTGCTTAGATTATTAGAGTATATGTTAGAATGGAGTTGGAAAATGGATAGTATACCTTGGTGAGAATACAAAAGGTTTGTATTATGAAAAATATGATGTAGACGAATATTTACTGTTCGGAAAATTAAACTATCGTCGTATTTAGTAGAGATATTAAAGAAACTTAGGACCGTTTGACCCATAATATACAAATAGTATTTAGATTATTTTTCCCAAAGAAATATGTTTTGAAATAATAATTAGTAACAATGAAAAAATGAAATTATGTAAAAATTATATACAACTTGAAATTGGCCCGTAGAAATAGTACTATGGGACCCCCATCTTATGGTAACATAAAACTACAACCTCGATTTTATATCTAAAAAAGCATTTAGAGATGTTACAATACTTTAATAGATAATGTTAATAATTTTACAAAAATAATTTAAAAATCAAAAAGATAAATAATATAATAAAAATACTAGATGAAATAGATCTTAGAGAAAAATAAAACATTAGAAAAATAACAAGATTTGTAGATATCAAAGAATATGTAATTAAAATGGATCAATAGAAGCAACTAACCAAAAATATTTCAGTACAAATAAAAGAACTATTAAATTAGAGTACACAAAATTCGCGCATTTATGGTAAGAAATCAAAGAAAAAATAAAGAAAATAAATTATAAAAGACTTAATGATATACTAGAAATGGATATAAGTTATTTAATAAATAGAATACAAGGAAAGAAAATATTTAGTAAATTTGATTGTAAATTGAGTAGGATGAAGAAAGTATAGAATGGGATTTACCCGCCGAGGGTCATTTCGAAAAAGCTAAAAACCACCAATTTTTCAAAGAAAAATGGATAGTATATTTGGAGAATAAACGGTTTGTATTAGTATATGTAGACAATATACTAGTAAGTAGAGATATTAAAGAACACTTTACCTACAAAGTATTTAGATTATTTGTAGAAAATGGAATAATAATTAGTAAGAAAAAGATGAAATTATGTAAAAATTATATATTTTTTAAGTAGTACTAGAAATGGTAAGATAAAACTACAACCTCATATAGCTAAAAAAGCTTTAGAGATGCCAAATAAGTTAGATAATGTTAAAGAATTACAAAAAAATTTAGGAATAGTAAATTATGCTAGAAATTTTATAAAAGACTTAGGAAAAATAGCAGGACCATTGTATTCAAAGACGGGATCGAACGGTCAAAAATATTTCAACACTGAAGACATTAAATTAGTACACAAAATTAAAGAAAAAATAAAAAATATTCCTGATTTAAATATGCCACTAGAAACAGATTATTTAATTATAGAAACAAATGGTAGTTTTGAAATGGGATACCATTTGATTTAAAACCAAAACCAAATAAATATAGTAACAAAAGTGAAGAAAAGATTTGCTTATCAAAGTAGTAGGGAATATGAGTAGTATAGATAAATTTTATAGATACCATTTGGCTTAAATAGTTTTATACTCGTATCTTAAACAAACCGTAAATAAGTTAGACCGATTTGAAGCATATAGTTAAATTCTATCAAAGGATAAATGATAAAAATAAGGAAAATATAATATAGATACCATTTCAATTTATAATCTAAAATTTGAACATATAAAAAGAAAAGATAATAATTTAGCTGACCAATGATAATATGATTTCCTATTTGAACAGCATGAGACCATCAAGTTCTCAGACAACAGACAAGGGAAAAGGCATAGCCTCAACCCAAGATACTTACAGACAAAAGGTATTAGGTAACCTTCATTTTAGACCAACATCTTCATTAGAAAGAAACGCCCTAGAAAGAATACATTTTGGAGCCAATAATTTAATATTTTTTTTGCCATCCAATTGGACTTTTAAAGTATTACCAGAATATACAATAGACAAACAACAGACATGTTTAGTAGACAATTTGTGGATATCATATAATAGAAAAGATTCTAAACATTTTATAGCCACTTTAAATGCACTTTGTCAGTATTTCACAGAAAAAAACTTAGACAAAAAATTCAAATTTTATGTTGTAGTTCATGGTAAAACTAATGGTGTTTTTCAAACTTGGATAGAAGTTTTAGACTCTATTAAAGACATAAGAAAACCTCTTTTTAAAAGATTTAATGATTTTACTGAGGCATTAGATTATGCTAGAGGAATGTTAGGTCCAAATTATTAAATTTCTCCAACTCTTAAACAAAACCCAGACAAAATTCCTCAGTACAACATACAAAAAGACACAGACAAGGTGATTTTTTGTGATCACTGTTCTACTATGACTGAAGTTGTCAAGAGACTAAACCAGCAGAAAGAGACATTAGTCCAAGAAAAAATGAAACTCTTGGAACAAGTAAAGATGTTAGAACAAAGACTACAAGCGGTTAAGTTCGAGTTAGCACAATCCCAGAGTTTTCCATCTCAGACAAAAATGGATAAGACGGGTGTGCATTCCCCAATGAATGTAGTTAGATCCACTATATCGGATAAAGATACAGCTAGTCCGATTCAAACGGTAGCCGGTAAAGACTCATCAAATCCGTTGATGGCTGTCATTTTTCCAAAAAGTGAAGATGAGGGATGTTCATCTCTCCAGAAAAGACGGAGACTACCAAAGACACTTACGCAAGTAGCAACTTCTACGAAGAAAAGCACACTTGCTGAAAAGAAAAAGAATGAAAAAATAGAAAGTATAGTTAAAGAGACGTTGGAAAGATTTTTTCAGAAAAAACAAGAACAAGACAAGCACATAATCAAGAATCCTAGTCCAGAATTATCTCCAAGTCCAGAAATGTCACCAGTCCATAGTTCAGATGAAGGAAATATGGTAAATTTTCAGAACAGTGCATTTCAAGATTCACAAGATCCAAACGACGATGATTCGGGGATGAGTTTTCCTTCTATCAGACTAATATATATACATATATATATATATATATATATATATATATATATATATATATGGAGGAAGTAATCATGATAAAATAGAAGATGGAAAGATTCGTTGAACAAAGCAACGGCTAGAAGACATTTTCAAAAAAGGAGACGACTTTATTAAAAGTAGCTTTAATAAAGCAGCCACAGTAAATGGACACATCAACAAACGGACAAAAATATAAAGTTTCTTTTGAAAAGCTTCACGTGACGATGGGGCCCAAAGAGCACCCGGCTGAACTCAAAAAATTCTTTAATATTTTGAAATCCGGAGTTCAAGTCCGCCAGACACCTATAAATATCAGCATTTGTGGAGAAGCGAGGTCATCACCAACAAAAGCATCAACAACATCTCTCAAAGAAAAACTCCATATTCCCCTTCTCTTTCAAATGCCTCAATCCCTTTCCCAGTCCAAAACCCTTGTAAAATAAATTTCCTTGTAAAAATAGTATTAAGCTTTCAGTAATTTCTCTTAGTGTGAAGTAGTTTTTGGGGTTCCCCGAAAGGGAAACCTCTCTCCATCTTCAAGTCATGTAAGTTTTTAACTATGTTTCTGTACTACTCTCCCTATTATGTAAATTATCCCATGTTTATATAAATATTGTGTTTAAGTAATTACTTACTTATTATTATGAATCTGTTACTCTTAGTATATGGTTATTCTCTTAATTTCTTAATAAACTCGATGGATTAACCTGTAAATTCCTAAGTGTTGAGAGGCCGTTTTAATGTCCAAAAACGGGGTGTGGTTAAAGAAGAAGGATATTAAGAATAAAGGTTAAGAGAAAGAGATGAACAGTGTAACAAGACTCATGACTAGACATAGTCCAGATTATTTTAAAAAAAAAAAAAAACGTAAAAATTGAAAGATAGACAGAAACTTAGAAATATAACTACTTGATAAGAGGACGTCAAGGAGTGAGGAAGTATCGAGTAGGATTGTTTAAAAATTTTGTTAAAAACCACTTTATATTTTCTACCAAGTTCTTTGGAATTTTAAATATTGAAAACATATATTGAAAACATATATTGAACCCCCCTCTCATTTTGGTATCAAAGCAAGAAGATTTTTGGAACCTAAGATTATATTTCATGAGACGACCTTTTACTGCTAGACATCGAAGACCATCAACTACTATTAGACAAATTTCTATGAGACAACATAGTTTTAGTAAATATATAAGTTTTCATTATCGTATGATACACCTCACCCGACAAAAATTAGGAAAAACCAAAAAACTACTAAGATTTCTTACTAATCAAGTTAAATACCTAGAAACAGTACATAGAGAAGCTCTAGAAACTAACACAGACGTTCTAAGTTTTAGAAATAATCTCCTTTGGGAAATACAGTTTACAAACGACGAAATATTTAGAGTAGAAGCATATATTAGATATATAGAAAGCAAAGTAAAGTTCATACCTTTAGGTTAATATATGAAAGATAGTTATTCAGAAGTCAAACAAGAATTAAGTAGGCTATACCCAGAGTATATTAGACTAAGTAATTCTAAAGGAAACCAGTTAAGGTTACAAGAATTGATAGATATAATATCAGAATTAGAATATAGACTGTTAGGATATATAAAATCTAGAAAAACCTCTTAGCAACAAAGACAAAGACTATTTAACCGGTATTAGCCCTCTTTCTATGAAAATACAGCCCTTCGCTAGACAAAAAGCTATTAAGTATTGGTATTTATATAGGGATATAGAAAGAAGACGAGAATATAGAAAAGTTGAAAAAGCATTAAGTGCATATTTAGAGGTAATAAATACAGAAACACTATCATCAATAATAGTAAATAGATCACATAAAGCTTCGATTAACGAAAATACAATTTTCGCTATAACGGGGGAATTACAGGGCATACGAGACGATATAGAAAGACTCACAACCATCATCGAAAATCAAAAGAATGTTTGTAAAATAAGAATTCCTTTAGGATAATAAACAAATTTAGATAAAATAGATACATTAAAAAATTAAGAATATTTAGACTTAAGAATATACCGTAAAAGAAATATGGAGCATTAAAAGACCATAGTATTATAAAGTGTAATTTCAGTAACGGAGAGCATATATTACATAGTAAAGATAAACAATTTAATACACTAGTAGATTTAGTTATAAATTTAGTGAAAAAACTCAAGAAAATAATAAAGACATTATTAGAATATTAGAAGTAATAGAATCTTCCCAGACTAGGCAAAAGAAGACATTAGAAAAAATAGAACAGAATTTTGATTACCTAAAATCACAAGAATTAGAATTAGATAGAAAAATTCAGATTTTAAATAACAAATTTAGTTTAGAAAAATTACCTACGAAGACTGAAATAGAAAAGTTAGTTAAAGTTATTGCAGAAAAACCAAAAGAAATAGAAATAAAGACAACCCAGATAGTAACTCAAATTACACAACAAGTAGAAGTATTTGTTGGGATATATACTATTAACCATGTGTTTGGATATAGTATGTATTATAGAACAATTATTTATTCATTGTTTAATAAAGAGTTAAATAGATCATGTACTAGTATGTGTGTCCTTTACTTATATAGTAGATGATTTAGTGTATAGAGTTTAGCTTAAACACGGAAGATTAAATCGTGTTCTTATAAGTATAAAATTTATGTTCACAATCTAAGATGAAAATTGGACAAAACCATCGGTATGATTGCAGCACAAGATTAATATAATGTATCTTCATTATGGGAACAGTATAGTTCCGTCTTCTTGTGCGAGTACATTTTGTATGTACTGAACGGACCAAGTAGAGATAAGTATTTTTGTACTAAATATATAAAACAAATTCTCTAGTTCATTAGATGTACTTATACTCTTAATCTTGATATAATTATTATAATCAATGTGATTTGTTCATTATTTTGATTTATTAAAAGGTACGACTCAATTGCGAGTCTATGTATTTCTGTTAAATTGGATAATGACAAATTACATTTGTGAAATAATAATTAGTTGATAGAATACATGTCTTGACTTTGAGATTGATGATACCCCTTTATGGATGCTTATAAGTCTCATGTGAAAACCCTGCATGTAGATTTTGTATCCGTCACATGATATAAGTTAAGCGGAAATATAAAGGATTCAATTAGTCAATGAATTAAATTGTCAGTAATTTAATTTAATTGATTGGTATCTGTAATCTTAACATGGGGAGTTAAATAAGGTTTAATGAGAGATTTCGAAATTGAACTGAGGAGTGCAGTTACGATTTTTTAGTGGAATAATTTATAATTTATTATGGTAAGATTAATTCAGCTATTTCGAATTAATTCCATAATAGGAAGCCTCGTTAATTAAATTCTGTGGTCCCTGTTGCGCCCGAATAATAAAGAATTAAATGAAATATTATTTCTTGGTGGAAAATAAAGACCCAACAGGTTTTAGAAAAGGGTGAAAACCCTTAAACATGTAGTTATAAAATATGGGTGTTATTCCATAAGGAGGCTAAGGGTTTTAGACGTTTCTACACTTTTTCCATAGAAATTCGCCACACGAATTTCAAAAATTCTGGTATTATTCGGGTTACACAGCAGAAGACTGTAGAACTGAAGGATGACGATCTCGTGGATGGTGTGTGTTCGTGGTTGAAGATTCGATTCTTGGTTGCGGTCACGCTTCAAGAGATAAGTATCAATTTTACGTTTGATTAATATCTTGATTATGTGTTGTCTATTTTACATGCAGGTTTAATCCTGGCTATTTGCTTCCGTTGCGTATATATGCCTATTTTCCATCAGTATTAACTAGTGATATTAGAGAATTGAAAAAGACAGTAGAAGAACTAAAAGAAATTACTCTTTCATGAGTGTACCAACTATAGCCCAACAAGAAGCCTCAAAATTAATAGAAAAATATATACCTTTACCACAAGACTATATAGACTATATACCTAACGCTAAATCTAATCAAATAATACTATAACAAAATATTGCTATAATCTCATTATTATTAGAAATAACTAAGAAAATAGAATATATAATAGTACCAAGGTTAGAATTAATAAGCGAACACCTACAATTGATAAGTGACCGACAAAAGAAAAAATTCATATAGAAACCCCAAAGAATAAAGAAGTTGAAGAACTAATAGAACAATTAAAGAAGGTTGAAATAATACCGCAGAAGGAAAAAGCCAAAATAATTAGAAAACCACAAAAATGGACCTTTTTCCAATTAGATCAAGAAACGAAGGAGGATCAGAAAGGCAAGGACAAGAAAGACCAAGCGTAAGTTTTTCAGACAATAGAATAGGTAATAATCTCTTATCAAGAATTTTAAACAGAAGAAGACCAGAAGAAAATAACCAACAAAAGCATCAACAACATCTCTCAAAGAAAAACCCCATATTCCCTTCCTTTCTCAAATGCCTCAATCCCTTTCCTAAATCAAAACCCTTGTAAAATAAATTTCCCTATAAAAATAGTATTAAGCTTTCAGTAATTTCTCTTAGTGTGAAGTAGTTTTTGGGGTTCCCCGAAAGGGAAACCTCTCTCCATCTTCAAGTCATGTAAGTTTTTAACTATATTTTTGTACTACTCTCCCTATTATGTAAATTATCACATGTTTATATAAATATTATGCTTAAGTAATTACTTACTTGTTATTATGAATCTGTTAATCTTAGTATATGGTTATTCTCTTAATTTCTTAATAAACTCGATGGATTAACCTATAAATTCTTAGGTGTTGAGAGGCCATTTTAATGTCCAAAAAATGATAAAGGACGATGTTGGCCGTGGTAACCGGGGTGTGGTTAAAGAAGAAGGATATTAAGAATCAAGGTTAAGAGAAAGAGATGAACAGTGTAACAAGACTCATGACTGGACATAGTCCTGATTATTAAAAAAAAAAAAATGTAAAAATTGGGAGATAGACAGAAACTTAGAAATATAACTACATGATAAGAGGACGTCAAGGAGTGAGGAAGTACCGAGTAGGATTGTTTAAAAATTTGCTAAAAACCACTTTATATTTGCTACCAAGTTCTTTAAAAATTTAAATATTGAAAAAATATATTGAAAAACATAACCCCCCTCTCACTTTGGTATTATATTAGAATTGTCTGGCTGTGATTTTGCCAACCAAAAAGTTTGGTCTTCCACATTGCCTTTGTTCTTGCTATTTACATAGCAAAGCATGATTAAGAAACTTTTCAAGTCTTTTGGGTAAAACCTTTTAAATTAACTTTTTACAGGTCTATGTACACATTTCTATTTCTCATTTTTACCCCAACTTTATTCCTTTATTACTTGAATTGCCACATTCAATTTGATAAATATATCAAACTTCGAGCCTCTTTAAAATAGTTTAAAACACTACAACAAATATGATATTTAGCTACGAAAATACTAGCTACGACGCAAAATTCATCACTAATTATTCACTTTTCGTGACAAAAGTTACATTTGCATTCCTTAAATACACGAGGCACATATTTTTAGTGACGAAACACAATTTCGTAGCAAAGTTTTGTCCCCTAAAATTTCCCTCCAAAAAAAGAGTTGGCGCCATTTATTGAGTACTATTAGCCACGAATTTAAAGTTATCAGTGACACATTATTTTGTCATTAATGATGTACCCAATTTGTGACAGATTGATTTTCGTCCTAAAATTAGTTAAATTTTGGAGACGAAAAACTTTTGTCTCAAAAACTATGTTGATACATTAGCGACAAATTATAATTTGTAGTTAATCATTGTAAGTTTTAGCTACAAATTTTTACGTTTAATTGTGACCTTAGTTTTTGTCACTAATAACATAAACAATTAGTGATAGACAATTTATTGTCTCTAATAAACATGCGACTTAGTGACAACAAATTTTTGTCAAAAAATATGTAATGTTTTAAATAGCGACGATTTAAAAGTTGTAGTTAAATGATTTAACTATTGGCTATGAAAAATATTCATAGCTAAAATCAATGATCTTTGTTTACGATTGTTTATGGTGACAAGTTATCGATGTTTGAGTGTCTCCTTATAGTGAACATTTTCAGAAAAGACAGGATATTTATGAAAAAAGCAAGCCGGGCGAAGAAAGAAGGAATGAGATGATGTTCCAAGTTGAAAAATTAGCCAAATTCAGGCGTTTAAAATATGGTTATAATCATATCTGAATTGTGGCTACTTTATTGCAATTATAGTCAAATCTGCAAATCAAATTCAATTCTAGAATAAATTTCAAATACAATTTATAATTTAATCAAATTGAAGTAAAATTGAGATAAATTAATTATCCAATTAATTCATTAAGCTTCTTGAACTTGAAAAAATAACATATATTCGTAAAAAATAGATTAAATATAATAATATAGCCGTAAGTGGTAAATATATATAAAGTACGAAGGCCCTTAGTGAAATGTCGGTCATCTTTTTTACCAGTTAAAAAAATATTTTATATTAAGAAAGATTGTAATTTGTTGTTATTGTCTAAAATTTAGGACTTCAATCAATAGAATTGTATCTTGTACAAATTATTTCGTTATTTGAATTAAATAGCACAATAAAATATCTCACATGTTAGAACGTCCAAAGAGGTCTTCTTCTTTTCTCACGTACTGTTTCTTGACTTTTGCCACTACAAATTGATTTTGCTTGGTATTTATTTTATGTTATATAAATTATTACCTTTTTTTTTTTTTTTTCAATTTTGATTGTGTTTGTTTTACTTTAGAGGTAAGTAAAATCAATAATTCATTTTTTTTTTGGATCTGTGGTAGGTGATTCAAGAGGTGATTCAAGCATTAAGTCTTATGTTGTTTTCTAAAAAGTTTTTTTCTAGTTATATCGTTTCTCTCCGCTCTTGATTGTCTTGGTCAGTATCCTTGTTTAGTTTCTTAGCACTACCAATTGTTTATAGATTTTGCACCTTAAAATATAAAATTTACAGATATACATACTAATTTAACATAATGATATAAATTCTATACGCTCTTGATATCAATCAATCTTTCAATTGAAGTTATAGTGTCATTCGAATCCATACACCGCATTACACACAAAATATATGTATCTACGGGTAATGTAACTTACTTTCATCGCATGAATTGTCTGTCAAAGATTAATTCTATTTATTGGTGAGTAATAGCAACAATATTTGTCAGGTTTTAAGTTTGAAATCTCTGCTTAAGGGTGACGAGATTCTATCTACCCACCATTCTCTTTCCTGGTGATATAAGATTTGTAGACTTTTACTTCGATTCTAATTAAATGATTAATAATTTTATTATTTGAATAAAAGAAAAAAGACGATAAGAAGAAAAACTAATCCTGATTGAATGTGATTAGAATTTAATGTAATTTAGACCTAGGTCAACAGGAAAAATTTATTAGAAGTTAAAAAGATATAGACTTAAATGGTAAAATCAATTTTTTCGTTGTGTTGATATACCTTTTGAAATTAGAATTTTAAAGCTAAATACATTTAGAAGTAGGAATTGAACACTTCTGTAGAAGAAGTTACTATTCAATATTTTTATTGTAAAGTCTTTAACTATATTAGGTCAAAAGTATGGTTGAAGCAAACACAAAAATAAAAAAAGTGCCGTATGATACTACAGAAAATATGGACTAATGTCTTTGTGATTACAATTAGTCTCAAGTGTGATTATCATATTGATATTTTGTATATAAGTGTTAATTCAACTGACCAACATAAAAATAAATTTATTTCGTATACACGTTAGTTTTGAAGAAACATACAGTAATCATAATTCTGATAAACTTGGAATGTCTTGGATACTTCAAATTGCAAAATACACGGTCACAAATTTTTTAATGTTGGACCGCATAATTTCTACAATATATATGTTTTCTTACATCATGACCGGTGATAGGAGGGTGTGGAGGTCGAGTATAAGGGTAGAGGGCTAGAAGGGGGCCGCGAGGATTTCGTTTCTGCATTAGGAGTTTTATTATTTGTGTTCACTCGCTTATTTTTTAATATCTCTCATATGGCTTGCTTGTTTCTCTCTTTCTTTCTTTAACGTCATTTATCTTATTATATGTTGCTATTATTGCCTATAATTATTGCTGTCTTGGCACCTTTTCTTGACCTGGGGGTCTATCGGAAATAGCCTTTCCTCCTCCTGCCAAGGTAGGGAAGAAGGTCACAGACACTCTACCCTCCCCCCCGGACCCCACCATGTGGAATATGATCGGGTATGTTGTTGTTGTTGTTTATGTTTTCTTACATGACTAACAATATATTGAACTTTTAAAATGAATATTCAAGAGACGAAAGAGCAATTACAGCGGCATTGAACATTGTCGCTATAAGAAAACATAGAATTGGCAACAACTTTTTGGGAACAACCACAAATTGTTGGTTAAATTCGATAAATGGCAACGACTCAATTTTTTTTGTTAAATAATGAGTTTTTTCTTGTTACCCGATCTTTTAATCTTGTTGCGATATATTATTTGCTAATATGATAAATTTGGATATGTATACATTAGCAACAACAGACTTTTATCGTAGCCAAGAGTATTTATGTTGTTGGTAAAATATGTAATTTTCCCAACAATTAATTTGGTTTGTGGCCTAAAAATCATTAGCCTTTTTCAAATTTGAGCGAAAAGCTATGCGGCAAACTTTTTCCTCGTTTTTCCTCTTTTATGGTTTTCCCCAAATCCTTCCCTCTCTTATCTTCACACTACCTAGAGCCTATAATTTTTATCTTTTAGATTCACTCTTGGCTTGAATCACCTTCCCAATCCTATCAGCGTTTCAGTGGCGGATCCCGGATTTTCACTCAGGGTGTTCGGAAAAATAACTAGACCCAAATACTCAGGGTGTTCAAAAGTTAAGAACATAGAAAATTTATCCTAAATATATACTGTAATTTTTTGTCCAGGGGTGAACACCCTGGCCTCTTACTGCATCCGCCCCTGAGCGTTCTTCGAATTAGGTATGAACGAGCATTGGCCTTCCCCCAAATCAGAATTTAGGGCTTCAAATTGTAAGTTCCCCCAACTCTTGTGGTCTTTACACAATCGCACTTTTTCAGATTAGCTTGTTGTAGGTTCAATTAGGTATTGTCAAAGTCTCAGTTAGAGGTCTTGGCTTAACGCAATTGTGAAAAAACATTTTGAAATACTACTTAGGATAACTCATAAGAAATAGAAAAAGATATTACTTTTTACTTCATATACTAGGAATTTGGGGTATTAAAAACGAAATCAATATTTGACTGTAATTAATTGTAATCTTTTTTCTTTATTCTAGTAATTCTAATATTATAATCTTCTTTCTTCATTCTATTGGATCTGTCATGGTGGTTTCTTTAAGTGCTTTATAAAAAATGGATAGACTAGCAATGGTCAGTCAGTTGCAATTGTGCTAAAGCAAGGTTAACTGAATTGTCTTAAGGTATTGTGACTTGATCTTTACATAGTTGTGTGTTCTGTTATGTGATTGAGCTTTGGAACCCCTTGATTGTTCTTGAGATCTAAGGGTAAATGATGTTTAGTTTATCATATGATTAAATATTTAGGGAAAGAGTAATATATTACAGTCTTTATCCAATGTAACATTCAAAGCTTTCTCCTTTAGCAACATGTAGTTGCAGCAATGTAAAAACAAAGAAGAGAAAATAACATGTCATATATTCCTTTTGCTAATAAAAAAACAAAAACAAAGACTTTGACTGTTTTTCATTTATTTTAGACAAACAAAGAAGAGGATGTTTCACCACCTGAACGTTTATGCATGGCTAAATGTAGGGTGGTTATGTTATACTTATTAGTCTGATGCTAATCTTTTAGTATTGTACGATAATTTGCACAACAGTACTGGTCAGTATTAATCCTTAAATGACATTATGTGCATCTAGCTTAGTGTTTACTACTTGTGCTAGTAATTAAGTCTGAGTTTTGGTATTGAATCATATGGTTCAGGTATGGCACACGATTGATGATGTTGTCTTAATTGTCAAAGAGTAAATGATCTTTATTTAGTTGTGTGCTTGATTCAGTTTTGGTAGTGTATATTGCTCAATAGAAGAAAATGAGTATATTATCTATTGCTCAAGTACAGCTTGGATGTTTGAGTTGAGGAAATTTTCATATTGATTACATGGAGTGCGTACTCTTAGTCAAATTGCATCACTGATTAGGTCCTTTGGGGATCAATGGCTGCTCTTTCACTTGTGACTGTCGTCTCTGCCATATTACGATGAGCCTTTCATTCAGTACAAGGTCAGGCCCAAAGCTAGTGTAGGCCTCTTGGGTTAGAATCTCAATTTCAAACAAGTCTAGACTTTAGATTTTTTTAATACTTGATATATCTTGCTTAATAATATTTGGTTAAAATAAATAAAGAATAATTAACTCAATTAACACCCCATTATAGTAATAAACTCAAAATAGCCATATTTTTTTATCAGATACATATAGTAGCTATTCGGGTATTCCTTATCTATTTTATTAACCCCCACCACCCACGCCTACGCTCCTTCTCTCTTTCTTATCTCCAAAAAGTCCCAGACCCCCTTTTACTACCCCTTCACCATCTTCAGTAGTCCTTCAATGGCAGCCAACAATGAAAAAAATTATCTCCCTTCCTCAACGTTGCAGATCGTCACAACATCATCAGTGAATTCTTATTCCTCTGTTTTTTAGATATGCATTGGAACTTTTTCCCCAAATCAGTGCTTTTTTTTTTTTTTTTTTTGTGTGTGTGTGCAACAGAGGTGTCTGGAGAGAAGAGAATGCAAAAGAAATTTCAACTTTTAAAAAAAATATACTTATTTGGGTAAGGTGAACTCAATGATAATAGAGTATAATTAGTGCATAATAAGTTTATAATGAATACACACTGATTATACACAATGCAGTGATTATTCATCAATTATACATCGTATATTTGGTATATAATATGTATAAGTAATATATATTGGCTTTAGATCGAGGTAATGTGAAAGTTTGGGGATTTCTCGAATTGGTGGGTTTTGGTCTTGTATAATGTTGAAGCCGACTTTTAGTCTTGTGATTCTCGGGTTGAAGAGCAATTTTATTTAGTTTGATTTGCCCTTTTCAAGTTTTTGAGTGTTGGAAAGAACCTTGCAGAGAGTTTGCCGACGTCGCCGACTTTGTTTTCATTTTTGTTGGCACGAGGTTATATGGCTATTGTCAGTAAATCATATTTTACGGCTAGAGCGGGTGCAAAATGTAAGTGACCGGCTAATTCTTATTTTTCCCCTAAAATAAACTTGTGCTACCTTGCAACGTGATTTTATCCAACAACTTATTTGAAGATAAGCTCAACAGTTAGTATTTAATGTCTTAGTTTTTTTTGAATGTTATAAAAAAGTTATTTCCTTAGTTATATTTTAAGCTTATAAGTTGCATTATTGTCACGACCCGACCCGCCATAACGGGCACCCAACTAAATCCTAGTGGGCAAACCAACACATAAGTCATCTATTCACTCAAGTCCGTTATTAAGTTAACCAAACTAATCAGTTATTACTCATTCAAGCATAAAAAGATCAAAATAAGTCAGGCCATAAAAATACTGAAGTAAATGCGGAAGTTCTAACTATTACAAAAATCCCTAAAATTCGAAAGTCATCGTACGAGTACTCTAAACTAGAACACGTCTAAGAAATGAAATCTGCCTAATAAATATCCATAATGTCCAAAATACGAAATAAACATCATAAGAAGAAGATCTTCGGGCGGCCAGGAATGGATAAAAGCTCACCCTAAATCTGTCAGCAACTTCCTCAACGCTAGATGTGAGGACAGTAAGCAGCTTCAGATCACAACCGCACTCAAAAGAACGCAGCAAGTAGTACGTACAAACACTATGTACCTGTAGATATCATAGGCCGACTATGATTAGTATCATGCATATCTCATAGAATCAATAGCATAAGCAAGCCAGCCACCATACACGAAATCAATAAACCACAACAAATCAACCAAGGATAATCACAAATCAAGTCACCCAAGATAGCAAAAATTACAATCAACAGAGGCCACAAACGGAACAAGTTTACCACAATAACCATACTCACTGTACATACATGCTAACTGATGTCATTGCTCAGTAGTCATGACCTGCAAGGGACCCATGGTGTCCATGTACCACTCGTTCCGAATACTCATCGGACCCGAGCATAAACCTCTGCTCCGGAACGAACCTCGGACGCGGCCATATCAATGTATTTCTTGTTTCCGGAACGAACCTCGAACCACGAGCCCATAATCTAGGTCACATTTGTGCCTTTCCATATCTCTTTATATGACAGTATTTATTACCTTCTCATTATCAATGCTCAAATCATTAATTCATATCACAATTCCACTAAGAAGGTCATATTAACTTCTCATCACAACAATATCAACTGTAGATTCAACACACATGAACAAGGCACAAAGCCTACACAGTCACTCAATCGATCACATATAGGAGTTCTAACACACAAATATCATGCATGAAGACTAAACATGCTTTCTCCTATAGAATTCACAAAACATACAATCAACTAATCAAAGTCTAACTCAAGTAGACCGTAACCTACCTCAAACGTAGAGCTGGAACAAAGCAAATCACTCCGCTACTGTTTTTCCCTTCCTCAAAGCCTCGGAACGCTAAAGTCTAGAAATAGAAGGTCAATGAGTCACAATTACTCTAGTCGCAATTATCAATTCAAGAATACCCTTCCCTTTTTACCCCATTCCAATGGGTGAACGATTTTCTAGGTGTAAAGCAACCTTACAAGGGCCTTAGTAATCACTAATCATCCAATTATAACAATATTACATCAACATTCCAACTACAACCAGTTTTCATGGTCAAGTTACCATTTTTATAGAACCCTAGGTCTCAATTTATTTATTTCATGTCTCTAAGGGTGCAATTCATGATTAAGAGGAGTTAACCCAAGACATTAGATGATAAATAAGTGATAACCACCCTAATCTAACAAGTTTAGAAGGTTTATTAATTCTAGGGCTACTATTACAAATTTCACCATTGCAAACCCATAAAGAGGATGATAATCATGAAGATGATATGGAATGATGAAAGTGGATGATAAAACTTACCTCAAGAAAGTTGTTTTTTGCCCTAGCTTGGAATTTCACCCTAGGTGCTTGTGGGGAATTGTGTTGGAGTTTTATGAATAAAGAATATGAGACTAAGTCTTTAAAACACGACATTCTGCCATCCGTTAACCACTGCGGCCATCGAATCACCACTGCAGCGGTCAAGGGACCACTATAGCGAACCAATGAAAATTCTACCACTGCTATGGTGGCCCATGTTCCGCTATAGTGATACCTTCTATAGCGGCACATGGCCTGCCACAGCGGACCCAAGGACTATGGCTGACTGCTGGCGGCGAGAGGCTCACGGCTATAACGATGCCACCGTAGCTGTACAAGCCCCGCCGCAGCGATCCTATTTGGGCAGTGAGCTCGATTTTTGCCCAGTTTTTCCCCCTATCACCAACATTTCATCCGAAGCCTCACAAATACAACCAAACCATGCACCTATACATAAAAACGTCATGCGAATCCACCCGTGGCCTCGGAATTCCCAATGGAGTTCTAATTTTTACGTCACCCCTCGACGGATTTAATAAAATACACAACACCACAAAAAAGTCAAGTTTTCTGCTCTTAGACTTATAAAATCAAGTTTCTACTGGCTCATTCTACCCTTGGAAAGGTTCTATTTGGTATGGCGATCCTACCTTTCCCATAACGACCGAAGGAGTCGTTACACCAGATACCAATTAAAACACCGTTCGTCCCCAAATGGACAAAGATGAGAAATCTAGGGAGAAGTTACCTGACTTGGCGAAAAGCTGAGGATACTTGTTATGCATATCAAATTCTGTTTCCTAAGTAGCTTCCTCCACCAGACGATTCTTCCACTGAACTTTCATGGAGGCTATTTTCTTGGACCTCAACTTGCGAACATCCCTATCTAAGTTAGCAACAGGCTCTTCCTCATATGTCAAATTCTCATCTAACAAAATCGAATCCTAACGGATTATGTGCAACCATCGCCGTGGCACCTCTTCAACATCGAAACATGAAATACTGGATGAAAGTTTGATAGACCCGAAAATAAAGCCAACTTGTAAGCCACCTACCCCATATGCTTGAGGATTTCAAACAGACCTACTTCGGGCTAAGCTTGCCCTTCTTCCCAAACCTCACCACGCCCTTCACAAAGTAGACCTTCAACAACACTTCGCTCTCTCTCTTCAAACTCAAGATCTCTTACCTTGCGGTTCGCATACCCCTCCTTCGCCTACTCTCGCGCCGCTTTAAGCTTGGCTTGAATTACTTTCACCTTCTCTGTGGACTTTTTCGTAAGATCCAGACGCTGCGGCCTCACCTCGAACGCATCAAACCATCCAATAGGAGACCTACACCTCCTTCCATACAACACCTCAAATGGGGCCACATCAATATTCGAGTGGTAGCTATTATTGTATGCTAATTCGGCCAAAGGCAAGAATTGATCCCAATGCCCACCAAAGTCTATCATACACGTACGAAGCATATCTTCAAGAACCTGAATAGTCCGCTCAGACTGTCCGTCAGTCTGAGGGTGGAAGGTTGTACTAAGATCCAACTTTGTACCCAACTTCTCATGCAAACACTCCCAAAACCTGGATGTGAACGTTGTGCCCCTGTCGGACACAATGGAGATAGGAATCCCGTGAAGCCTAAGCACCTCCCAAATGTAGACTTTAGCCAATTTCTCCATATCGTAAGTTATCTTCACAGAATAAAGTGAGCGGATTTGGTCAACCTGTCAACAATAACCAGATAGAGTTAAACTTCCCTAGCGTCTTCTGAAGACCCACTATGAAATCCATGGCTATTCTTTCCCACTTCCACTCAAGAATGGGCATCCTCTGAAATGTACCCCTGTGCTTCGATGTTCATACTTCACCCGCGGGTAGTTCGTACATCGAGCAACAAACTCTACTATATCGGCTTCATCCTAGTCCACCGCAGAGTGTTGTCTCAAATCGCGATATATCTTCGGTAGCTGTGACGTAACAGAATATCTCGAACTGGCGCAGCTCCCGCCGAATGGTATTGATCTAATCGCCCACACATGGAACACATACTCGTCCTTTGATTCGCAGCACACCCTCCTCATGGATTACAACCTCCTTAGCCTCACCACGCAAAACCTTGTCACGTATTTTGCAGAACTTAGCATCCTCAAACTGCTTAGCTTTGATCTGCTCTAAAAATGATGACCGAGACTCAACACAAGCCAACACCCCGCCTGTGCTAGAAATCTCCAGTCTCATAAAACTGTTAGCGTAGTCTCAACCTCTCTAGCTAACGGCCGCTCCGAAGAAATCAAACGATCTAGACTTCCCATATTAGCTGACTTTCTGCTCAACGCGTCAGTCACCACATTTGCCTTACCAGGATGATACAGAATGGTGTTGTCATAATCTTTCAGCAGTTCCATCCATCTTCGCTGCCTAGAGTTCAGATCCCTCTGAGTGAACACATGCTGCAAATTGCGGTGGTCTGTGTACACTTCACAATGGACACCATATAAGTAGTGCATCCAGATTTTCAACGCAAACACCACCGCTACCACTCTAGATTATGAGTAGGATAGTTCTTCTCATGCACATTCAACTGCCGAGAAGCATAAGCAATCACCTTCTTTTCCTGCATCAAAACAACACCCAAACCAGAACGTGAAGCATCATAATAAACAACAAAATCATTGCCCTCCACGGGCAATGCTAGAATCTGTGTTGTAGTCAACAATGTTTTGAGCTTTTGAAAGCTCTCCTCACACTCGTCGGACCACTGAAACGGTATTTCTTTATGAGTTAAGTGAGTCAAATGAGAAGCAATAGAGACAAACCCTTTCACAAACCGACGATAGTAGATAGTCAGACCCACGAAACTACGGATCTCGATCACTGATAAGGGCCTAGCCCATTCCCTGATTGCTTGAATTTTCTGAGGATCCACCATAATACCCTCTTTCGAAATAACATGCCCCAAGAAGGACACAGAAGACAACTAGAAGTCACACTTGGAGAATTTAGCATACAGCTCCTTCTCCCGCAATACTCCAAGAGCAATTCTCAAATGTTTATCATGCTCTTCCTTACTTCTAGAGTACTCCAGGACATCATCAATGAACACTATTACGAACGAGTCCAAATAGGGCTTAAACACACTATTCATCAAATCCATGGACACAACTAGGGCATTAGTAAGCCTGAAAGGCATAACTAAGAACTCATAGTGTCCATACCTGATTCGAAAAGCGATTTTGGAACATCCTCTGCTCGAATCTTCAATTGATGATACCCTGATCTTAAGTCAATTTTCGAGAATACAGAAGCTCCCTGTAACTAATCAAACAAGTCATCAATACGGGGAATGGGATACTTGTTTTGGACAGTTACCTTATTCAATTGACGGTAATCGATACACATGTGCATAGACCCATCCTTCTTCTTAACAAACAACACAGGAGCACCCCACAGAGAGGCACTCAGGCGAATAAACCCCTTACTCAGAAGATCTTGCAACTGCTCTTTCAATTCCCTGAGTTCTGCGGGCGCCATCTTATAAGGGGGGATAAAGATAGGACGAGTCCCTGGGTCTAAATCAATCCTGAAGTCAATGTCACGATCCGGTGGCATACTAGGTAGGTCCGCGGGAAACACATCCGCAAACTCGCGTACCACTGGAACCGAATCAAGAGATGGAGTATCTGAACTGGTGTCACAAATATGTGCCATATAAGCTAAACAACCCATCTCCACTAGCTTCCTAGCACGAACAAAGGATATAACTTTCTTAGGGAGGGGACTAAGGTTACCCTTCCACTCAAGTCTAGGTTCCCCGGGTATAGCTAAGGTAACAGTCTTAGAGTGACAATCAAGAATGGCATAGTACCAGAACAACTAACTCATGCCCAAAATAAGCTCAAAATCTACCATGTCTAGGATTATCAAATCCGCCCAAGTATTATAACCCATAAAAATAATCGTACAAGAAGGGTAGACGCTATCCACCACCACAGAATCCCCAACTGTAGTAGATATATAAATAGGGGCATCAAGGGTATCACACATCATCTCCAGACCCACAACAAAATATGTAGATACATAAGAAAAAGTAGAGCCGGGGTCAAATAAAACAGAAGCCATCCGGTCATAAACTGAGATAGTACCTGTGATAACTGCATTGGACGCCTCAGCCTCGAGTCTACCTGGGAAAGCGTACGAATGACCGCGCCCTCCTGTAGCTTGGGAACTATCGCGATTACCATGACCAGTCTGAGCCCCGCCTCTGCCGGGCTGCTCTCCTCCTCTACCTGCTTGAGGACTGCCTTGGTTAGGCTGGGCACCGCCCCTACCCACAGTGTGGAAGCCCCGCCCTGTCGGTACGCGATCCTTACCCTCTCTATCTGGTGCAAACAGAGCTCGGGGAGCCTGATACTGAGTCCCCTGCCTACTCTGTCTGAGTCTGGGGAAGTACCTCTTAATGTGCCCTATCTCACCACACTCGTAACATGCACGGTCCGTCCGTAGGTCGTTGAACAGAAGCTGATGAAGTAGTATAGCCTCCATGCTGACCGGAAGCCTGATAATTTGCCCCTGATGGCCCCCAGCTGACACTTGCATCGCGGACTGAACCGGACGCCCTGAATATATCTGCGAACCCTGACCCCTCGAGAAGGAGTTGCTGAAAACCCTACCCCTTCGGGCCTTGTTTTCTACCTGCTTCGCATGACTTTCTTGCTTAATGCCCTTAACAACACGGACATGCTCCACTACTTCCTGGAATGAAGCCCCAGTGGCTACAAGCTGAAGAGCTGATAGTTGAAGTCCAGTGTTCAACCCCTTCACGAAACGCCTGATCCTCTCCCCCTCAGTGGGCAGCAACTGAAGAGCATAACGAGACAAGGAGTGGAAACGGGACTCGTGCACAACAACAGACGAGTTTCCCTGATCAATATTAGCAAACTCATTCTTTCTTCGGTCCCTCAGAGTACGCGGAATGTACTTATCCAAGAACACTGAATAGAATTGAACCCTAGTCAATGGAGGAGACCCAGCTGGCCTGCACTCCACATATGCCCTCCACCATAACTTGGCATCACCCAAAAACTGGAAAGTCACGAACTCTACACCGTACTTATCCACAACGCCCATCTTACGGAGCCTCTCGTGACGCTTCTATGATGAACTCATATGCATCCTCTGACTCAGTACCATAGAGCACAGAAGCTTTCATTTTAGTGATCCTCCAAAACAGATCATGCTCCTCACCAGTCATTATCGGCCCTGCAACTGGCCTCGGAAAGGGCTCAAAACCCGAAACTTCCTCCAAGCGAGGTGCCACTGCTGCGGCATGTTGAACCCCCATAGCTTGAACTCTATCCGAACCTGGGGCTACTACTCCGGCGCCCCTACCTGCTGGACCCGCTGGTATAGCTCCTGCTTGTGCTACACCGTGCAACCAATTTAGCACCTATGCCATAGCATCTGGTATACCCTAGCGATTGCTTGCCCTCCCGGCGAACCGGTATTGCCGCCGGGCCGGGCGGTGCGGCCGCATCTCCCCATCGCCTCATTACGAAACCTTTGGGATGCCCCTCTCCCGGGCCCGGGCCCGCCTCTATAATAGCTCCTCTGCCTCCACCTCCACCTCTGGCTGCTTTCGCGCGTGTTCTTACCATTTGCGAGAGAATGAAGGATAGTTAGATACCAATTTGAATCATCAAATACCAATTGGAATCAAGTGGCACAAAAGAAAGAAAAAAAGGGAATTTTCCTAGTGTCCGGTATCCTCTGAAGATAAGTATATATGTCTCCATACCGATCCGCAAGACTCTACTAGACATGTCCTTATACGACGAGATCGACGAACATAAGGCTCTGATACTAACTCTGTCACGACCCGACCCGCCATGACTGGCACCCAACTAAATCCTAGTGGGCGAACCAACACATAAGTCATCTATTCACTCAAGTCCGTTAGTAAGTTAACCAAATGAATCAGTTATTACTCATTCAAGCATAAGAAGATCCAAATAAGTCATGCCATAAAAATATTGAAGTAAATGCGGAAGTTCTAACTATTACAAAAAATCCCCAAAATCCGAAAGTCATCGTACGAGGACTCTAAACTAGAACACGTCTAAGAAATGAAATCTGCCTAATAAATATCCGTAATGTCCAAAATATGAAATAGACATCATAAGAAGAAGATCTTTGGGCGGCCAGGCATGGATAAAAGCTCACCCTAAATCTATCAGCAACTGCCTCAACGCTAGATGTGAGGACGAGTAGCAGTATCTGTTTCACAACCTGCACTCAAAAGAATGTAGCAACGTAGTATCAGTACAAACACTATGTACCGGTAGATATCATAGGCCGACTATGATTAGTATCATGCATATCTCATAGAATCAATAGAATAAGCAAGCCAGCCAACATACACGAAATCAATAAACCACAATAAATCAACCAATGATAATCATAAAGCAAGTCAAGTTTTCAGCTCTTAGACTTATAAAATTAAGTTTCTACTGGCTCATTCCCCTGGAAAGGTTTTATTTGGTGGGGTGATCCTACCGAGGACTCTAAACTAGAACACGTCTAAGAAATGAAATCTGCCTAATAAATATCCATAATAGGAAATAGACATCATAAGAAGAAGATCTTCGGGCGGCCAGGCATGGATAAAAGCTCAACCTAAATCTGTCAGCAACTGCCTCAACGCTAGATGTGAGGACGGGTAACAGTCTCTGTATCACAATCTGCACTCAAAAGAATGCAACAAGGTAGTATCAGTACAAACACTATGTACCGACAGATATCATAGGCCGACTGTGATTAGTATCATGCATATCTCATAGAATCAATAGAATAAGCAAGCCAACCAACATACACGAAATCAATAAACCACAACAAATCAACCAAGGGTAATCACAAATCAGGTCACCCAAGATAGCAAAAATCACAATCAATAGAGGCCACAAACGGAACAAGTTTACCACAATAACCATACTCACTGTACATACATGCTAACTGATGTCATTACTCAGTAGTCATGGCCTGCAGGGGACTCATGGTGTCCATGTACCACTCATTTCGGATACTCATCGGACCCGAGCATAAACCTCCGTTCTGGAATGAACCTCGGACGCGACCGTATCTATGTATCTCTCGTTTTCGGAACGAACCTCAGACCACGAGCTCATAATCTAGGTCAAATTTGTGCCTTTTCATATCTCTCTATATGACAGTATTTATTACCTTCTCATTATTAATGCTCAAATCATTAATTCATATCACAATTCCACCGAGAAGGTCATATTAACTTCTCATCACAACAATATCAACTATAGATTCAACACACATGAATAGGGCACGAAGCCTACACAGTCACTCAATCGATCACATATAGGAGTTCTAACACACAAATATCATGCATGAAGACTAAACATGCTTTCTCCTATAGAATTCACAAAACATACAATCAACTAATCAAAGTCTAACTCAAGTAGACCGTAACCTACCTCAAACGTAGAGCTGGAACAAAGCAAATCACTCCGCTACATCTTTTCCTTTCCTCAAATTCTCGGAATGCTCAAAGTCTAGAAATAGAAGGCTCTATGAGTCACAATTACTCTAGTCACAATTTCCAATTCAAGAATACCCTTCCCTTTTTACCCCATTCCAATGGGTGAATAATTTTCTAGGTGTAAAGCAAAACAAGGGCCTTAGTAATAACTAATCATCCGATTATAACAATATTACATCAACATTCCAACTAAAACCAGTTTTCATGGTCAAGCTACCATTTTTATTGAACTGTAGGTCTCAATTTATTTAGTTCATAGCTCTAAGGGTGCAATTCATGATTAAGAGGAGCTAACCCAAGCCATTAGATGATAAATAAGTGATAACCACCCTAATCCAACAAGTTTTGAAGCTTTATTAATTCTAGGGCTACTATTAAAAATTTCACCATTGCAAACCCATAAAGAGGATGATAATCATAAAGATGATATGGAATGATTGAAAGGGATGATTGAGACTTACCTCTCAAGAGTGTTTTTGCCCTAGCTTGGAATTTCACCCTAGGTGCTTGTGGGAAACTGTGTTGGAGTTTTATGAATAAAGAATATGAGACTAAGTCTTTAAAACACGACATTCTGCCATCCGTCGACCGTTGCGGCGGTCTCGCTATAACGGTCAAGGGACCGCTATAGAGGACCAACGAAAATTCTACCACCGCTATGGCGGCCCATGTTCCGCTATAGCTATACCGCCATAGCGGCACATGGCCCGCCACAGCGGACCCAATGACTATGGCTGACCGCTGATGGTGAGGGGCTCACTGCTATAGCGTTGTCGCCGTAGCGGTACAAGCCCTGCCGCAGTCGTCCTATTTGGGCAGTGAGCTCAATTTTTGCCCAGTTTTTCCCCCTATCACTCGACATTTCATCCGAGGCCTCACAAACACAACCAAACCATGCACCTAAACATGTGAATCCACCCGTAGCCTCGAAATTCCTAGCGGAGTTCTAATTTCTACGTCACCCCCCGACGGATTCAATAAAATACACAACAACCACAAACAAGTCAAGTTTTCAGCTCTTAGACTTATAAAATCAAGTTTATACTGGTTAATTCTACCCTTGGAAAGGTTCTATTTGGTGGGGTGATCCTACCTTTCCCATAACAACCAGAAGGGTTGTTACAATTATGTTTAACAAGCTTAAATTCTTGATGGAATTCTTGGCATGATTACTAATTCAAGGGTTCAAAGTTGAGGGAAGTCGTACTGATAAAATCATGGTAAGATGCTGAAGATGATTTGGATCCTATGTCTCAAGTTTCTAGTGCTTATTTTACTTGTGTCACTGTTATTTGTCTTGTGGTTTTATATCGTAGTTCCTTTTGGTGATTGGATTTAGATGGCTTCTCCACAAATGTAAGTCTTGGTAAGTGATAGATTTATATTTTATTGGCTTTGTTGTTGACCTCTGTTTGTGTGAAACTGTAAATGGCACTCTTCAAGCCATCCAAGGTTTCGTATGATCACTTTGGAAAATATATCCGCTTGAATCATTCCAGCAACTATGTTTACAGAAGAAGATTAGAAATCGGCAGTTTAGGTCCGACTGAATAACAGGATAATACTCATACCATCTAAGAGTATTTTTGATACACAATGTGTCTTAACACATGCTGACTACGCGTGTAACATTTTTTTTTTCTTTTCCCTTTGCTGGACTGCTGACACTTCTCTTAGGTGCGTTGTGACTAAAAGACATACACTTACACACGTACTTAGCATTGTTCAAGTACGCAACTACCAAGGGATTATTCTCATTTCCCCTGCAGTTGTGTTACATCACAGGAATCGGTTATTTTCTTACAATGTAAATTTTTCTTATACACTTATATTATAGGCGCCTCTTATCATTTTAGTTTTCCGTCATCTGCTATTAATATGTGGCCTTCCGGCATTTTTTTAATACTTTTCAGTTTGGCTCTAAAATAGATTTTTAAAATGTCTGACTTTCTGTGTCTTTTTTTTTGTCCTTGACGATACATTGACAACTGTTACAGACACACTTATACCAACAAATTATATGGACCATATGATGCTAATCAAATTAACGTAGAGTCATCTCTCTCTTTCTACGGTATGTATAAAGAGATTAGTCAATTGCTATTTTACATCACAAACAACGTTTGATTGGTTACAGGGCAATAGGGCATTTAATATTTTGCTTTTGTCCACTTAAGGAGCAACTCTGCTCCACTGGATCTTTCTACACCCTTCTTTTTGGTGACTTTGCAAGTCGATTATTGTTTTGGTACCTCAGCTTGAAATTAATTCTTTCCATTGTAATCTATTCTCATGAATACATAAGTTATTGATGTGATATTGTTTTAAAGGAATTCACTGAACAATGAGATTGGCTACTCTTGTAAGAAAAAAAAAATAGATGCTAGGAAAAAGGAGAGTTATAGTATTAAAGATGAGTGAGTCTCTTTGATCTACCAAATCATCTGTCGAGTGGATATAAAAGGTGAGTAGAACATCAAATCATGTCTCTTATAATTTTGAATCATGAACAGTTAACTGAGATTTTGCGTTATTTTATAACCTTTTGCTAAATATTATATGGCGACAAAAGTACAACATACAGTAGCAGCATTAATGTATGATGAAGAATCAACAAACATGAAACACTAACTAGGAAATTTCGGGAGGGTGCATTACTCAAAAGGCTTCAGATAGTGTGCTCTCTCTCCAAATACTTTTGCCATAGGTGTAATGATTTGCTAGAAATATTATTTCAGCAGAGAAGGTGACATTTGTGTTTATTTGGTTGGCATGAGAATGTGTGTCAAAGTGATAAGAGACTCCTAACATCTACCTTAACTAGAGTAATGTGAAAGTTTGGTGCACTTCTACTTATATATTATATACTATCTTGCTTTTATTACATATGCTACCACATAACATTTTAAATATTCAAAACATTAAATCAACAAATAGAAAGCTAGTAAAGCTTCAAGCTTAATTGGTTATTCCACGTCTTATGAGTGTCCTATGATTTGCTATCCTTAATGAGTACTGTTAATTAGGCATGAGTTTCCTGAAAGTTAAATAATGAAGTTGTTTAACTTCTCCTTCATTTTCTTTATGCAGGTGTTGTGTAGAAATACTCTTGAGCGTGCTATCAATAGAGATGGAAATGACAGCTCAATATTTTCAGCTCACAAGATAGGAGAAAGACGTTATGATTAATTTAAATTGTATTTTTCAAGATAATCACAATTTTATCACAGGACATTATTGTCATAAATTGATTATATTCGTGACAAAACCTAGTCTTTGCCCTAGAATTGCCTTATGATCAATAATATAATTCATTATTTCACTACAAATTATATTTGTGTTTTATCGTAATTGTTATTGTCACTAATATGACAATTTATGGTGCCAATTTTGTTGTATTAGTAAAAAAAAAAAATATCTTTAGTGACGACATGATAGGTTTCAACTACAAAATTATAAGCCATTTTTGTAAAGCAAAGTTGTCACTAATTTATACGTTTGGGGACGAAATATCTTTTAGTATATAAAAGGTTGTCTTTAGGGACAAAATTACTTTTGTTAACTGCGAAATATATATAACTTTAGTGACAATTGATGTCGTCACTAATTAAACTGAAAAATTGGTGACGAGGTAGTTTTGTCGGTATTAATAACCGTTTTAGTGACGAAAACACACTATTAGCTACAAATTTTTTATACTTTCTTGACGAATGAGTTTGTCATAAATATTAAGCATTTGGAGACAATTTTTTTTTTTTTTTGTAGTTAATGCAACTCTATTTAGCGACAAAACACTAAATTGTCTTTGTATACATTTAGCGACCCATGTTTAGGGACGAGCCATTGCCGAATTTTTTTTGTCACAAAAGATATTTTGTGACGAAATATGAATTTTAAGTGACAAAATAATTCATCACTGATAACCGAATTTGTTGTAGTAAAGGTGCGAATAATAATGATGTCATCTTTCTTTTTATTATTATTATTGAAAAGAAGCAATAAGCAATGTCATTTTTTTTATTTTTTTTTGAAAAGAAGCAATAAGCTCGATTGTTATTCAATCTTAAATCAATACATCATGAATGAAAGATGCATGGGGGTTACGCAATCCACTCCATAGCATCATACATATAACCTGCAGCCCGGGTTAATACGTGGGCACACTGATTCGCTGACTGTTTAACAAAAGACAAAGATATAGATATAAAGTCATACATGAGTGCTTTACCATCTTGCACAATAATATCAAAATAGATAATGATGTCATCTAATTGAGTTTCATGGCTTCGTTACTGCTGTTATTTATTTTTGCGGATTGAGGTTTGTTTTTTTTGAGCCGAGGGTCTTTCGTAAAACAACCTCTCTACCTCCATGGTAGGGGTAAGATTTGCGTACACTTTACCTTCCCAAACCCCACTTTGTGGGATTACATTGAGTATGTTGTTGTCATCTAATTGAAACAAAGAACTCATTTGGTATTTGGACAGTATTCTCACAGATGATATTTTCACTCTTGTGAATTTTAAAATTATTTTTAAATTTCTCATTTTTAATAATCTTTTTATATAAAATATAAATTTATGTATAATGTTTTAACACAATCGTAAAATAAAAAGAACAGATTTCAAAATTAATCCTTCAAATAAATATAAGCTAGAGTGAACATAATTACTAGCTACGTCGTTGTATTTAAGACATGATTTATTTAATTATTTAAAAATGAATAAATACTCCATATTAGGTGTGTTTGCTCAATTAATACGCGAGAACAGTAAATTTAATGGAGAGTACTCCATATTTTGTTTTACCTTATTGAACATGCACTGCATATTTGAAGATTTGTTTTCAAATCTTTGTTTGGTCATAAAATTTTAATAGATTTTGAAAATAAATCTTCAAATTCTCAAATTCCGGCTCAAACCTGTTTTTGGGCCAAGATCTATGTTTTGACCTTTTCAAGACTTCTAAAAACTACTCCAAACTTTTGTATTTTATAAAAAAAAAACCCATATATTTATGACCCAACTAATTTTATCTACCATGTTCTTCTATTAAAGTCATATCTACCATGTTTCCACAATTAAATTAGTCTCTTCTATAAAGTGAAGATTGTTCGTACACTGTAAGAAGATTATATTAAAGAATAGATAGTTACTACCGTTGTTTTTCTTTTCCTTGCACGGATGGATCTTTATATTGTAATTTAAATTTTAGTAGTTTGTAAATGTGTTATTAGCAATCATTATTAAAATATCATGTTCTGCATAAGTTGGGATTAGCATGTATGTATGTTTTGTGTGGTTGGTATTCTTGATAGTTTTTAGAACTTATGGGTATACCGTATAAGTAATGTTTCATGTTTGATCCAAAAGCAAAAAGTGAAATATGTTTTGAAAAACTATGGCCAAACACATTTTCAAAAATTGAAAAACTTGGCCCAAGTCAAGTTTTTCAAAAAAAAAAAAAAAAAAAAAAATTGGGAATCTGTGGTCAAACGCTAGCTTAATTTCTTAAGGGAGTGGCCATGCTATCAAATTAATTCTGTTGTAGAAAAATGTGACACATATACTTATTTAATAAAAATTACTGCATCTGTCTCAATTTATGTGAAGGTGTTCGGAATACGAGAGTCAAAACATTTAATTTTAATCATTATTTCGGGCATAGATTCTACAAATATTTACGGTAAATTTTTTTATATGTAACTCACAAAAAGTAACATAACTAATGATTCAAAATAATTTTTAAAAATTTTGAGAAAATTATAGTCCAAAGAAAAATTGTTTGACTCCCAAATAATAACATTTTCACATAAATTGAATGGAGGGAATACTATTTTCTATCTTAAGTAATCCCGGAACTCTTGCAACAATTTAGTTGGATTCATTCTTGGATTTGAAAGTGTCATAATGTAGAGATTCTGTAGATGATGCAATATAGTATGGTTGAGAATTTTTGTGGGTCTAAACATTTGTCCTCCACTTCTACCGCTTTTAGCTTTTTGTTAGGTAGCTCTTTTTATATTCCTGGGAGTTATGATCGTAATCTCGTTTTCTATAGAAGTGAGAGCCTTTTGTCTCCTCGTTTTTAAGGTCATATATACTTCTTTCTTTTTTGGCCAGAACTTTTGCAAGGTCACACTTACTATCAGTCTATCAGTGCTACCGTGTCTGCCGGTTAATGTAGGTCTCGCGTAGTGATGGATTTAAGGTCTATAAACTTTAAATGGAGTAGGAATAATATATATGGACCATTTTTTCTCGGGACAATCCCACTTTACCCCCCTAACATTTAAAGGTTGGGAACCAATATCCCCTTCACATATTGAATGAGAATGATAACCCCCTTATGCAATATTTTTTGGTGAAAACTTTCCTTTTTTGAATAAGATCTTTTTTTCTTTTCTTTCTAGAATTAAAATACGAAAACATATAACTCTTATTATTGTCTCATTCATATTAATTCGGTTGAAAAAAATGTACTTCTTTTAGGATATAACAACTACTTGAAATAATCTCTTAATAAATTTTCAACTTATGTGACATTCGTTTTACCTGCATTCACATTAAGCTTTTGGCTTCAAATTGCACATCAACAGTCTACCTAATTTCCCCCTCTAACATTACCTTTGGGTCATCTTTGAATATTTTGTATAGTAGTAATTCAATCTGCTAAGATATATTTCACAAGAGTTTCCACATAAACCGATTATCTAAGCATATTTTTATTTTTTTATTTTCAAAACCACTCAGATGAATCAAACAAATAATTTCTTTTTCTTTTTCCTGAAGAATCAATTCGATTTTTTATCCTATATGAAACATTTTTCTAATTATATTTATATAAGCAATTCTTTGAGGGTTATGGACGAAATGCTTGGTTACATGAAATCAATAGGCATTTTATTTGAGTGTTTATGTGTTATGCAAATGTATGAGTAGCTTAAATCTAATAAATAAGAGGTATATATTTTTGTATTTTTAGTTCTAGAAAAAAAAACTTTATTCAAAAATGAAAAGTCTCACCTAAAAATATTGTATAAGGTGGTTACTGTTCCCATTCAACACATGGAGAAGGTATTATTTTTCAACCCTTAAATATTAAAAGAATAAAGTGAAATTGACTCTTAGCTTAAACTCGTCAAAAAGGAGGAAAATATTCTATAAGGAGGTTATCGTTTCCATTCAATATGTGGAGTAGGTATCGTTTCCCAACCCTTCTATGTTAGGGGGTAAAGTAGGATTTACCCTTTTTTCTCATTGCATATATAAATTTTGAGAGAGTCCTATCACCCCGTCTTTGTCCAAAATGCATCCTTAGACAGTGGCGGAGCCACTCATGGCTAAGGGTGGTCACCTGCACACCCTTGGCTGGAAAATGGTACTAGTATATGAATTAGCTATTATAGTTAACTGGATATAAATTAAATTTTGAACACCCTTAAAATAATTAAGATAGATAGGTTAGAGGTAAAGGGTGTTTAATTTTACCTAAAAGTCACGGTTTAAAGCTTGCGTCAAACACTGGTCATCTTCTTTCTTTAAAAGAAAACATACAAATAATGTCTGAAGCTACTTGGTTGATTTGTATTTGCACTTATTTTCTTCCATGTTCTGACTAAACTTATTTGTATTTGAGTTATGATTTGCATTTGGTTTATTCTTATGTTGGTTTGGAGTTACGTTGGACTCATTTGTTGAATCTCCTTTAGTCTTTCTTCTTTCCTTCCTATTTCCTCAAAAAGAAGAAGACGTATTGTTAAAAAGAAGACAACGAGATCTAATGGCAAGTTAACTACCACTTATTTTGCTCTATTTTCTTTTTTAATTGCTTCTGTGAACATTTTAATTATCCAATTTTGTTCTCTTTCTTTCTTTCTTTCTTTCTTTTTTCAAATAAAATTAATCAGTCATTATCTCTCACTTTGTAACATTCTCGGAATGCCCCTTGTTGTTCTCCACTTGTGGGATTACGTACACTGGGTATGTTGTTGTTTGTTGTTGCTGTCATTTGATATTGTAATCACCGTAAGAATTTTCTAGCAATGAAATTTATCAAGAATAACTTGCGAAATCAAATTGATCATAAATTTTTAGGCGGGTGTGCAGTGATGATATTAAAAAAAATTCGTTGCACTCATTCATCGGAAAAAAATTATATACTCGTCAACATTTGGACAACCTTACCAAAGTTTCTGGCTCCGCCGCTGTCTAATTACATGGTAAACACTTGATAGTTATTTCAAACGGAATAATCAAACGTTGAGATTTTTCCGATGGTTATAAAAGTATTTTTCATGGCTGAATGTGGAGTGTATCTTTTTGTGGTTCTAGTGGACGTGATGTATATGGAGGTAGTGAAAGTGGTAAATAAGGGGGTGGAAGCGATATAGGAGATGACATGGGTTTTTAAATTTTTTATTTTTAATAAAATTATGCAGCTAAGATCTGCTGGTCTGGATGATGTTGTATTAACAAATGTACTTACATTGAGGGGGGGTTAGGCCTTATCTTAGGTAACAACACAAATATTGGTGATACCTTCATGAAAAATAAAAAACAGAACGATGTAACTACAGGAAAATAATTTGAAAAAGATGCTTGAGCCTGTCTTGTGTTCTTTAAGATAATGTACACAAACTTCAGTTGTTATTGTTTAATGCAGTTGTCCTAGATGGATATGTATATGATAAGTCAAAAAAACAAAGAAAATCTTGAAAAGAATCTTAAATTTGCTGCACAAAATAGTGAACAAGTAAAGGACAGTGGATGCCACTTTATACACTTCCAGCATGCTACTTCTCACCCTATATAGTTTTTTGTTTTGTTTTGTTTTTTTTTTAGTCAAACATCCAGCTCCAAACTGAGCCTGGATACGAAATACTATATTCAATAAAAACATCTTACAAGAAGGGGGACCAAAACCTAACCTCCATTAGTTTGAGCGTTGATGGACTCAACCCATTAAAGAAGACAAAATATGACATTGTAAACTCCAAAAATGAAAGGAATGTACATCATATCAGGTAAAAATCAGGGGACATCAAATTGGTAAAATCTATCCAGTTTTCTATCTAGATACAAAATAGATTACAAAGTGATTTAAATTACCTAGATGATGAGGACTACGAAACATTAGCTCTAACAGTTACAAAGAATAGTTTAATTAGCAACAATTAAGCAGAAGCCAAAGTTGCATATTGTGGAAGTAATTGGTGTTCAAAATGGCTTCATGAAATTTCATATGGAATTAGATTCTGATGATTACTAACATGATCAAGGAGGAAGATAATGATAACCTCAAACTTAAGAAGGTAAACAGAGACACTACTCAAATTTTGAAGGAGGCAGAGGTGGTAATTTTGCACTGTTACAAGGAAGTCAATCAAGGCGCTGACTTCATGGCTAAACTAGCATCAACAAGTGAAAATAGTACCTTGTTCTACTCTTTTCAACATTTCCAGAAAGAGGTGAAGGGACTATTTCAACTTGACAAAATGGAACTCTCAAACATAAGGAGAAGATTTTTTTGTAAGTTGGTTTGTTTTCTCTTTTGCTATGGAATACTTTTGCTAAGTTGTGATTCTCCTAGCTCCTCTTGTAGACGGTATATAACAGTCCTGGTATTTTTGTTCGGAGATTTGGTCAATGTCCTCCTCTTTTTGTATTTTTCAGTTAGACTAACGGACAGTGACAGGATCAAGACAGACCCAAATTTAAAAATAAATAAATTAATAAAGAAAGTCAAGTGTCTTTCTCGTTAACAAATAATTAATAAAGAAACTCAAGTGTCTTTCTCGTTAACAAATAATTAAGTTTAGTGCACTAAAGTTATCCTTGAAATTAACCCTTATATTAGTGTATATATTGTCATATAACTTGAGATAGCAGTATATCCATTTAGAAACATGATCAAGATCAATATTTTACATTAACTAGATTAAAATTAAAAGTCATGAACAATACTTCATCAAGCAAGAACTACTACTAATAAATAAGCTAAACTCTAGGAATTATATCAATGTAATCTTAATAACCATTCAGTACATCTCCATTACCAGTACTTTCGATGTAGAGCATAAATATATATGTAATATGAACTCATAACTTTAAAAATATAACGAGTTTAATGCTAAGAACCGTAATGATTGAACTAATAGAGCTTAAATCTTGGATCCGCTTCTCTTTAGTGATCATTCTTGTCATGCCAACACACGAGCATTACGATGCATCGCCTGAGAATATAAAACTTAGCCCTCTGCTTCTTTGCCATATCTCTAAGTGATAAACTTGTGCTCTTCTCTTTATTGTCTTCAACTTCTTTTTCTGCCATTTGGAGAACTTGATGTGCTAATGGTTGCCTTATTTATGCTTGGTCTGAGAGGCTTCTGTTTTAAATATTTATCTACATTTGGCTATCGACAATATTTGTACGAATACTATTGCATTGCCATTATAACTTTTGTTTTTTTCCTAACAGCTTCATTGGCTGTCTTTCATGGTGAAGTTTTGAGTTTATACGTTTCGCTAAGCTACACCTTAAAATTAAGCGATCGCAGCAAATATAGCCGGATTGTAAAGTTCTTATTGATTTTATTAACTAAATAACTAAGTCAAACTTCAGAAATTAATTACTCCCTCCGTCCCAATTTGTTTGAAGGTTGACCAGTATGGGAGTCAAACAGTTTTTTTTTTAATTTAATTTTAAACATAGATTCTTCGAGTATTTTATAATAAAATTTACATATTTGAAAACTACATAAAAAATACTATAAGTCTGCATAATTAATAATTCACAATATTTGAAAATAGTTAGAGAAAATGGTAGTCAAAAAAAGAGTTGTTTGACTCCAAACTGGTCAACCTTCAAACAAATTGGGACGGAGGGGGTATTTGATTTACTAGTTTAAAGTCCTAATTTAATTAAGCGGAAAAAAAAAAAAACTAACCACAGAGAATAACGGTAGAATTTACAGGTGATAAAAGTATAGAGTACAATTATCGGACTAATTAATCCTGAATAAGCCTCCTATATATATATTGATACGCTCGATATGATTCTATTAATCTTGAACCTAGGGTTGACTGTTAGAGTTTTCCAATTGTTGATAATATCGTTGTTAAAGTATTATTTTATCCAAAATAATCTAAGACCTTGGATAATTGTTTTTTTTTTCTTTTTTCTGGGGCTAGTTTTTATTTATATAATGAAAACGAAACTCAAAGGAAAAAATACAAGTAACGGGGGCTAGGCCTTATCTTACTCATCCTATTGAATAATTTTCCAATTTAGGTTACAATCGAAACGAAAGATTCCTAACATAATTTATTTTTTAATTAACCTAAAGTGATGTTGTATGATCGACCGAACATGAAAGTCTTTCGCCGGAACAAACAAAAATTTAAGCGTACACAATTGCGAGCTCAACAATTTTTGATATAATAAAATGCAATCAAATATATACATTCAAGAATCAATAATTAAAAAAAAAAAGAAAAAAAAAAAGATTCAAGAATCAATAATCAGGAGGAGTCATTCAGAACAACCCAATAACAAGTTCATTAAAATCCTAGAAATAGGAAGCCTACAAACATTTTACACAAAAATCCAACACATAAACACAAACTAGAATCCATAATAAATGGAAAAGTTGAGGAGAAAAACACTCTTCAATGTTTTGGGGAATTTTATCATTTTTTTGTGCTGATTGCCCTTCAAAAGCTCTGGTCTTTAATTTTTGCCCCTCAAATTGGTGTTCTTTACTTTTTGCCCTTCGCCTAATACTACAAGGTTCTGGGTTTGAACCCCCGCTCAGTAAAATAAAAAATAAAAAAGGAATTTCGCAAGGTAGAAGTTTGGATTCGCAACTCTATCTTAGGCAGAATTTTGAATGCAAAACTCTACCTGCAAGTAGAGTTTTGCCCTGCAGGCAAAGTTTTGCACCTGCATGCAGAGTTTGCAAAACTCTACAACTCTGCCTGAAGGTAGCAAAATTCTGCCTGAGGTAGAGTTTTGCAGATAAATCTCTGCCTTGCGAATCCAAACTCTACCTTGCGATTTTTTTTTTTTTTTTTAATTTTTGACTGAGCGGGGGTTCGAACTCGAAACCAAGAGGTTCTAACGACGAGCAAAAATTGAAGACCATCAATTTAATAAGCAAAAAATAAAGACCACCCCAAAATAAAGACATTCCTGCTAATTGCCCGAATTTTAAAGGGGCTCAAAAAGTTGTGTGGACAATTATATCTTCAGATCTTCAAACTAAGTCCAAAATCCTCGTAATTTGCTTTTCACCTTGTTGGCTTCTAAAGATAAAAAAAATCATGGGAATTTCTTTAGTTTTAAATTTTCTATATTACTCTTACTGAAATACTTTGATAGTCATAGAACCATTAAGATATATTTAGGACCACAACTCTTAAGAGCATTTTTAATATGTGCTAAAAGAATTCCTTTTTTACCAAAAAAATTATTGCAGATATTTATTCGTCTTCATTGACTTTCTCCTTCTGAGTCCACTGTTTATAAGAATTCTAGAAGAATAATTTAAATCAGAAAAGATTAAACACAAGTAAACTTCATAATAGGTCGCATTCTTTTGTAGATGATCGATTCTCATTTCAATTGATTGGATTTTTTTAAAAAGTATTTTTTCTAATCCCTCTCCCAGGAGCTCCTCCCATTTTGCTCCCTTAGTGACTTGAACCCACAACTAAGGGCTAGAGGTGGAGGGTGTTTACCATCTGATGAATCTCCTCTTATTTTTTCTTGGAATCTAAATATGCAATCTAAGGACATTTACAATATTTTTAAATAAAATTCCCAGACCAGATGTTTAGATCATGAAACAAATGGACTTTATCTTTTTGTCCTGTTTGCCACTACTCTGAATGCCTGATTCAAGAAGAAATGGTATTTGTTCATGGAATGTCAATTGTATGGATTTTCCTTCATAGCTTCTATTAATAAATGCGAATATTTTTGGGTGATTGAATATGACTCCTTAAAATTACTAAGGGTCAACCTTAGCGGCTTTCTAAATTTCTCCGAAATAAGCGAGGGGTAGGGGTCTTACTCAGCTCTAAACCTAGGATAGGAACTTGTCCAGGAAACAACTTCTTTCTATTTTAATTTTAAGGATCTCAACAAACAATTGAAGTCGACGCATGAGCTTATTATTGAAGTAAATTCAGTGATGCAACAACTCGAACCATAGAGAAACAGTAAAAAAAAAGTGTACTTATTTGTGGAGTCCAATATCAGGATATAAAAGCGAGACGAATGAAGTAGATGTTTCGACATAAGTACATAGGCTTAGGTGTCTTCTTATGATAGATAAGATGTACAGTGAGTAGTGAGTACATAGCCTTATATTAGGAAAAGGACAAATACTTCACACAGTACTAACTAATTTACTGTGCATGATTAAGATTCGGTCATGCTTTTATTCCACATACATACTTTACTTTGTTGGGTTCAAAGGACATGTATAATGGCGCCATTACAAGATGGTGTTTGCAGTGGCAAAAGGATGTTTAATCAAGAACTGATGTCTGAAAAATTACTTGGTTATGGAAACTAAAGGTTAAGCCGATTACTTTAGTAAAGCAATATCTAAAAAAATATATTCTAATTGAATGCAGCCACGACTCTGATCGTAGAGCAATATCTAAAAAAATATATTCCAATTGAATGTAGCCGCGACTCTGATCGTAGTCAGGTTAGACCCATAAATCCAATCCGCGTGTATTTATGTTGATCAAAATGATCATGTTTAATGACTTGACCAATCACTAACCTCCCTCGTGTTATAAGTTTTTCCCACTCTCACCTTGTAGTCGATAACTCGATATTCCATTCCCCTTAGTCTTAGGAGAACTCTGAAGTATTAGAACTATTGAAACATAAACATAATTTTTTTTTTTTTGGGCCTTTTTGACAAAAACTCCGACAATTCCATGCAGGGTTTCCTTCGGATAAAAAGCAATAGTAGACGGCAGGAAAATGGGTTCTTCTTAGCAAATAAAAAAGGTAGGGGTATGGCACAGGAAAAAACGTGCTCTTCTAACAGGTAAAGGCAAATCCATGACGTGGATTTACAGTAAGATTCCATTTGGTAAATGTATTCATTCAGTATTTCAAATACTGAATTTCATTATATGCAAATATTAATGGTCAAACTAATACGGACGTAACTTTAAAAGTATTTCAAGTAAAATAATGTAACTATTTTTATTTATACATCATCAAATTTTACAGACTTATTTTTCAAGTGAAGTAAATTTTTAAACGCAACTTGAAATTCAAAATACTCTTCTCAGTTTCGACTTCAAATAATTTCTTTAAATTCAAATAATATTTTCAACTTCAACCTAATATATTAGTCAAACGGGTAGTAAATTTGTTAACTTAATTGTGTCTGTCTGAGTTAAAATAGGGAGTGGAGTTGTACCATTGTTGCAAGCTTGAAGAAGTGGGTCTTGAATTTCGAATAAGAAAATTGAATTTAAATCAGGTGAGTGTTATTGGAAAAGCTTGGAAACATTTGTTGGGACGACGAATGATAGTTCAAACTTCAGAAAAACTATTCAGTTGCGAACATCTGTGTCTGAAACTTTGAAAGTTGACAGTTCAAACTATTCATGGCCTTCATTCTTCCTTTAGGAGAAGGCACCAGTAATAATGCTGAAGCAAAAGCTTTCCTTTTTGGCATCAAATGGTGTATTGACAATGGGCACAATCTAATCATAGCTGAAACTGATTCCTTACTCCTCCAGAACTGCATAAAAGAAATCTGGTCCACCCCATGGAGGATTAAGGAATCAGTAGATGAAATCAAAGGTCTAGTCTGCAGACATGAACGTATTACTAAGCATTGCTTCAGAGAAGCCAACAAAGTAGCTGACAAGCTTGCACATATGAGTCATTCCACTGGTGTTACTAGAGTATTTACTAACTCTAACCCTCTTCCTAGTCTGATTAGAGGCCTTTTGAACACTGATAGATGGCAATACCCTTCTTTTAGAATAAAAAAAAGGAAACCAGGGATGATTTATTATGATCCCCCTTGAAGGGTGCTTATATTGCCACTGTAGCTCTATGTTTTTGCTCAAAACTTGTAAAAGGTAAAAGAAGGCAAGGTCTAGTCCTCCTTCTTCATCTGTAACCAATTTTCAGTGGCAATATCAAAAGATCAGTTCAATTAAAAAAAAAAAAACATATTTGAAGTTTGATCTTGACAAGCCAAACTTCAGACTCGAATATCAGAAGTATGCTTATGCAAGTAATATGACAAACTTCAAACAAAACTTCGAACGCGAAATTTTGCAACTTCGAACGTGTATGTAGGAAGTTATTTTTGAAATGGCGATGACTTATAAAAATTTATAAACTTCGAGTATGCCTTAGATGGAAGCCCCAAAATGAGCTATCTGCCCCTTGAGGTGATTAATAACCAAATTGAGGGCAAGAGAACAGTGATGAGCAGCATAAACTCGTATTCATAAATACTTTTTTTTTTTTTTTTTGGTTTTTTCATTCGGTATCCGATACCCGCATTGGTGTTCGATTATAATTGGATTCGTTCCACGTAGGGCCATTCGGGAAAGCACTCCTTACCAAGGATTTTTCCATAGCTGTTGATTACTGTGACACTTAATGTGAATATATGGAATGGGAAGTTTTAGAAATGATAATATTTCCTCCGTTTCGATTTGTTTGTCTAATTTTCTTTTTTAGTCCGTTTCAAAAAGAATGTTTCTTTTCTTTTTTGGCAACTCTTTAATTCCAATTTTCTATGTGACATATTTAAGACCACAAGATTAAATGTCATTTTAGTACATTCTACATATCTTTAGTTTAAGACCACGAAATTCAAATGTCTTTTTTACTTTCTTAAACTCCGTGTCAAGTTAAAATCAGACAAACAAATTGAAATGGAGGGAATATTATATTTGCGAAGATGCCTAAACCTATTCAAGCACACTGTGGACGTGACTCATTTCCATCAATGTCTCCTAAGCACAATGGTATATATTTGCAAATCTCCAAAATGTATCGTAAACAAAATGATCTGAATTACTCAGTATTAATCATCTTCATCATATTCAGAGACAGTATTTTACTAATCACATACATATAATTCGTTAGAAAATTTTAGAAATGTATTATATATTATATATAGAAAATATATTTTAATCTTTCAATGTCCAAATTAAAATCAACAACTTTATAATGGTCAGATTATATAAGATTTTAGACTTATTATTAATCTTAAGTTCTTAACTAAAATAAACGAGGCTAATTAAGTTGTGTCACTTGAATTCTTGAAAGCACGTTGGGACAAAAGGTAGGGTAGTCCAGCACAATAATCATCACATGCAAATATTTTCGTGATGATTATAATTACAACGATGCTAGCTCTAAAACTATTCAAAGCATACTCCCGTGGACGTGACTCATTGTCATTAATGCCTCCAAATTAAAGCACCAATCCGTTTAATTGCAAACCAAAAAATAAGCAAAGAAAAGATTATGAAAAACAAAAGTTTGTCATGAGAGGCCTCAGCATAATTATAAATATCTTGGCAATTTTGCATGTGCCGTCAGAAGCATGAGGTGACCTTAGGATGGAGCTTAACCCTCTGTTTGGATGGTTGTTTCCCGTGGTTCATTAATGTACAGTATGGTGTTGTATTGTATTGATCGTATTAACGAACACGAGTTGTTTGGATAGACTGTATCGTTTGTTGTGGTTTAATAACATTTGTATTGTTTGGTTTGACTATATGGTACTGTATAATAACTTGTAAGTTTACTAAAATACCCTTAACTCTTAAATAAAAATTAGTTTATATATATTAATAAAACTCAGGTAAAGAATAAAATAGGAACTTTAAAAAAATAAGTAGGTATTGGGTGGGTGGTGTGTGCACACGTCAGGCGGGTGGGTGGGTTCGTGGGATGAGGGTGGGAGTAGTGGGTGGTAGGGTGGGGGTGCGTGGTTATGGGGGTGGGGTTAGGTAGTGGTGAGGGGTAGTGGGTGGTGGTGGTGGAGGGGTGGGTGTTTGTGGGGTGAGGGTGGGGGTGGGGTGGAGGGTGGGGCAGGGGTGGGGTGGGGTATAATGGAGAAATGAAATATGTAACTACGGAAAAACCACCAAATCCGTGGTTACAAAAATTGGGACTTTTCATGGTTATATAACCATGGGATGAACCACAGGTTTACAACACCATACCACATAATTTTAAGAGGGCAATTCGCAGAATTGCCCTTCTTTTGGGGTGGTCTTTAAATTTTGCCCCTCATATTTGGAATCTTTAAATTTTGCCCTTCGGCTAAAACCCATGGGTTCAGTGTTCGAACCCACACACGATCAAAATTTTAAAAAAAATTCGCAAGGCAGAAGTTTAAATTTCATGGAGTCTCATCTCCCCACAAAACCTCATTCCTGTGAAGTGAATTACCAGTTATCTTGACGCATACTTATAGACTTGGCATAGCATGCCGGGTCCGCATAACTTTGATAATTCCTTCACAAGTTTATCGGGTCCAAGATAAAGTTTGCCCAGTATGCCCCCAGGAAATCCTGCCGAGAATAAAACTTGTAAAGTTACCAAAGTTATGCGGTTGATACTTATGCCAAGTCCGCCCATAAGGCATTAGGTATCTTGTCCGCATAAATTTGGCAATTCCAACAAATATGTCGGTCCGGCATACACGCGACCAAACCTTACCTTGCAATTTTTTTTTTTTTTTTTAAATTTATGCTTCGAGCGGGGTTCGAACTCGTAACCTCATGATTTCTCGCGTGAACGCTCAAAGTTTCAATGCGAAGGGCAAAATTAAAGACCGGCAATACGAGGGGCATAATTTAAAGACCACAACATGAGGTAAAAATTTAAAGACCACCCCAAAAGAAGGGCAATCCGCGCAAAAAAATGATTTTAAGAACAATAAAAACAAACATGGTTTCATAGAAAACCATACATTAATGAACCATGGGAAACCACCATCCAAACAGGTCATAATAGAAAGGAGACGACCCAAATAATGCATTGTCATATGGAGTCAGATTCATAATTTGAACTTTAATTTATAGGTTCAGTATATTCTTTGAATTCACTTACCACTCTGGATTATTGGATTCAAATTTAATATTTATACATATAACATATTTAATAAATTTCTTAATATATACAAAATTTAAGCAAAACTTATTAAGTTCGGGCAAACTCATACCTTACCTTGTACATCCGATCCTGTGTCCAGGCATACATAAAGGCATGTCTGGCATGCGCGACATGATGCATATTGCACAAGGCAATAAATTGTTTGGTTTATAGTTACTAGCATTATTTGTATAAATATGATAGTACTAGTGAATTCGCATGACTTAGTTTTAGCTACAGATGTATTCTAGGATGTGTTTCGTACAAATGAAAATGTTTTTTTCTGGAAAATGAGTGACTGTTGGAAAAAATGAATAAACACACTGGATTGGAGGCTTGAAACACGTACGAAACGCTTTTCTAAAAATGATCTTTGCCCCCTCTTCTTTGCGAGATTGCTATGGGATTTATGCAAATAGTTTTAGTGGCTATGATAAGCCTATGAATTTCTGCACTAAGCAAAAAGTGAAGAAATTCTATAGGAAAGAAAAAGCTTGAACTTGATCTTTTGGAATAGGAGAAGAAAGTGTGTTTGCATAAGGTTTGAGAAGAAGAAAAAGTTACTTTGCAGAGAAAGAAAAGTTGCAGAAGTAACGTTAAGTTGCTTTACATAGATAAAATATTTAATAACCAACACACCATTTAATAAAAGACATCCTTTCACTTAATTTTTAAATTTAAACTAATAATTATATTTAAACAAAATACCAACAGTGACTTTCTTATTTATTTTCTAGTGGTTAATGAGTAAGAAGAAAAGTTTATCTCAAGAATATCTATATATAATAAAGAGAATAGTGCAGTCACATAGTTAATTTCTATTCATTTACTAGTTAATTGCTTAATTATAAAGTTGTTATCTGAAAGTTAGTGGCAATTATTCAGTTAGTGGGATGATAATAGGTAGTTAGAGGCTAGGTGTCAACCAGCTGTACACATAGGGTCGGTTAGTAGCTATATATGTTTGTACAGTGCTCATTTCTCATTCATTCAATGAAATCAGAATTCTCCAAAATATCTGAATATGAGTTCTCTCAAATCAGTGCCCTAAATTCTTCATGGTATCATAGCATTGAATCACAGAATTGATTCAACTGGTTACGATCCAAAACAAACCTTCTTCTTCGCATTTCTCTGTTTCGAAGCTTTGTCATTTCAATCATGGTGAGCAATGATACGATGGATGATGTCGAGAAAAATCGCAATCATCCACTTCATCTTCACCAATCAGATACCCCAGGATCTAATCTAATTTCGATTCAGCTCACAGGTGTAGAAAATTATGCAATTTGGAGCAGATCGAATTTATTGACTCTTCGAGCTAAGAGCAAACTAGGTTTTGTTAATGGAACGTGTAAGAAAGATGACTACAAGCCAGAACTAGGAGAACATTGGGAGAAATGCAATGTGTAGGTGTTGACTTAGATAATGCACTCAGTATTAAAGGAATTAATGAGTGGAATTGTTTATGCGACAGATGCAGCAACTGTGTGGGCAGATCTACAAGAGCGATTTGGTAAAGTTGACGGTTCTTGAGATTTTCAATTGCATAGAGAAATTTGTGCAATCAATCAAGGTACTTCTTCTATTTCGGCCTATTTCACTAAATTACGACTGCTCTAGGATGAATTTGATGCCCTTATGCCTCCACCGACTTGTTGTGACAGGTCTAAGGTATATGTACACTATATGCAATATATGAAGTTGTATGCATTTCTCATGGGATTGAATGAGTCGTATAATGAGGATAGAAGCCAAATTTTGATGATAAGTCCATTGCCAAATTTTAATAAGGCATATGCAATGCTCATTTTTAATGAAAATCAGAAATTAACAGCAGGAGCTCGTGTAGAAAATGAGTTAGGTGAATCGACTGTTTTGTATACTGGTGGGAAAGGACCTAGTGGTCCTGGAGGACCTGGTAACTTTCAGCATCAAGGACCAGGTCCATACCAAAGGCCAAAGAAGAATTACAACTTGTATTGTGAACTATGCAAACTTGAGGACACACTAGGGCAGAATGTTGGAAAGTAATTGGATATCCAGCTAATTATAAGCATAGGAAGAAGTTTGTCACTGGTCAAAGAGTGGCAAATCTTTGTGGATGTTGATGATAATGATCCATATGATCCTTTCAGTATTGTTGCTCAACACAATCAACAGGACATGGGCTTCAATGCTGTCACAATGAACAATCAGCATGGCTTAGCACTCACACCACAACCAGCATTCATACTAGAACAATACCAGCATATCCTAAAACTGTTGAACAATGACGGAGCAAATGGTGATGCAGTCAATAAGGCAGGTACTGAAGCAGCAAACATGACAAGTATTGCTGAAACTTTTACAATAGCAAGTCATGCTAGTTAAAGAAGTAGTTGGATAGTTGATTCTGGTCCATCTAAACACATAACCTCAAATCTAAAATTGTTGTTTAACATTGCTGAAGTACAAGAGAGATATAGAATATCAGTTCACTTGCCTAATGGACAATCTACATCAATCACACACAGAGGATGTTATAGGTGGAACAATGGTGAAAGTTTGACAGATGTTTTGGTGGTTCCTGATTTTAAATATGATTTACTATCAGTCTCACAAATCACTAGACAATTACATTATTTAGTGAATTTTTTCCCTGAGTTTTGCATATTTCACGACGTGTCCACTGGGGCAGTGAAGGGGATTGGTAAGGAGACTGGTAGACTTTACTTTTTGTTAGAGAAACTTCCGGGCAAGGCTAATGATCAAGCAATAAAGTTGTTTGCAGTACAAGTTGAAAGAGATGATGATTTATGGCATAAAAGATTGGGGCATCCATCACTCAAGGTGTTAAGTTGATTGTCAATATTCAAGGGAAGATTAACTCATAGCAGCAATAATACTTGTAATATCTATCCATTGGCAAAACAAACTAGATTGTTCTTCCCCTTAAATACAACTAGAAGTAATAAAATTTTTGATTTGGTGCACTTGGATGTTTGGGGACCATACAGAACAGTCACTCATACTGGTCATAGATACTTCTTGACATTAGTAGATGACTGTTCCAGGATGACTTGGTTGTATTTTCTCAGACTTAAGACTGATGTTGTTACTGTAATAAGAATTTTTTTGCTGCTGGTTAAAAATCAATTCTCTTATTGTGTGAAAATGTTCAGATCTGATAATGGTAGTGAGTTCTTTAATAGAGAATGCAAGTGCTTGTTTGATTCTATGGGTATAGTTCAGCGAACCAGTTGTCCACACACTCCACAACAAAATGGCGTAGTGGAAAGGACGCATAGGCATATTTTAGAAGTAGCAAGAGCTATCAAGTTTTAGGACAGTATTCCTATAAGATTTTGGGGTAAATGTGTATTGTATGCTGTGTATTTGATTAACATGTTGCCTACTTTGGTGTTAAAGGGAAAATGACCTTATGAAGTGTTCCACAAATGCAAACCTAAACTTGATCATTTAAGAGTTATTGGATGCTTATGCTATACAACCAATTTAGTCAAACATGACAAATTCTCACCAAGGGCAACTGCATGTGTGATGATGGGCTACTCAGCTAGTCAGAAAGGGTACTTACTATATGATGTCACTAACAAGAAGTTGCTGGTCAGCAGAGATGTGGTATTAAAGGAAGGGATTTTTCCCTTTAAGGCAAGACCAGCAAGCACCCTTGTTCACTGATACTAATGCTTCTCCTTTTGAAGAACCACAAGCTGTAGTGGATCACAAACCACCTCCTGATAAGCCTAATACTCATCATTTGGGGGAACCACAAGATGCATTAGATCATGCAGCACCTCAAGATGATTTACCTCCTAGTTTGTTACACCTCGTAAATTTTCGCGTCGTCATAAGCAAACTAACGTGAGTCTAGAGAGGCTATGATACCTCTATAAAGTTAAGGAAGACTTTTAATAAGTGTTAGAAAAGTATTTAAAGGTTTCAGGATTAAGCGAATCGAAGAAATTAGGTTCGTTGAAAATTTAGAAAAACTTGGCAGAATTTTGGACAGTATTTTTGTCCAACTTCAAAGAGGCATATCTCCTAGAATATGAGAAGTTACGGAATACATAACCTATGTAAATTAAAGTTCAGCGAGTCTTCTTTCCAATGCAACTGACATATCGCATTTCTGTAAAGTATGGAGGAAAGTACGGCCCATACAAAAATGTATGTCCCGTACATTTTGGGCGTATTTTGCCAAAATTTCCAGAAAGTTGAAATTTTTACCTCTAATGTATGAGATGAACAGTAACCCGTACTTTGAAGTTCAGGATGAACAGTAACCCGTACTTTGCCCGAATTTTCCAGAAAATTTAAGTCAGTGGACTTGGTATATATATTAATTCCTCCACGACTTGGGCCTCATTTTCTCACCAAAAATAAGTCCCTAATGTCTTTAACATCCATACACACTCCAAATCATTCCAAATCAAACCAAGGGAAGATCAACCTTGAAACCCTAAGTTAATTTATGGAAGTTGGATGTTCTTGCTTTCACTTGGAGTTGTGGGGATTAAGTCTTGAAGCAAGTTGTGTGAGTTGAAACTCTTCAAATACAAGGTATGTTCTTCATCTTATCTCTTATGTTAAGTTGATTTAAAGGTTTAGCAAGTCTTAGAAAGTGAAAATAGTTATTGGGAAAAGTTCAAATATGAATTGATGATATTTTGAGTTGTAAATTAACTTGAGCTATAATTGTTAGCATGTTATGAGTATAATCTTGTTATGAGGGGCAATAATGATGTTGAGGAAGTGTGGTATACAAGTGTATAAGGGGTTGTATTGAAGTTGTTATTATGGATTGTTTATTGAAAAGAAGTTTGGGATTGGATTGAGTATAAATGGAATGTAATCTTTTGATTATGGAATTGTGGATGTTTTTATTGTGGTTTTGGGAGTTGTTTTTGAATTGGCGGAAATAGAAGATATAGGGGAGATGCGGCCCAAATTTCGTTAGCTCACCTAATAGTCGAGTTTAATATTATAAGCGTTCAATGACTTACCCTTAGTGCGAATCATCTTAAATGTAGATTTACAAGCTCGGAAGGACAAGCATTGAGTAGTTAAGGAGACGACGAGGTATGTGAGGCTAACCCTTTTCTTTCTAAATGTTACATCCCGTATTTTCATGCATTAAGTTGCATCATACGTTAGTCACATAAGCTCAAAGGACAGAATTATGTTTGAAGTTATAAGTGTTTATGTTATGTTCAACAAGTGATAAGTAAGTGTCGCGAAGGTTGGAGGTCAAAACGGAAAAAAAAAAAAAAAAAATTTTTTGCTAAGTTTGGGATGTTGAATAAGTTATACAGACTGTATGGAGTTTTAGACATATCCAAGTATGCAAATAAAGAGATCGGTGTATAAAAGTTTTAGGTCTCGAAATAATTTCCGCGAATGAACAGTACTGCTATAGTAAGGCGGTGAACAGTAATCAAGCTACAGTGCGACTTTGGAGAAACTATATAAAGGGGTTTAACAGCTCATTTTCAGCCAAGAAACCACTCCAAAAAAAAATCCCAAAAATTCTAGAGAGTTCTCCAACCTTCCCTCCATTAAATTTCAACGCGAGTTAAGTAAAAATCTCCGGATTCGGGTTCCGCCGGCGTATAGTTACGATTATAATATTGTGTTACGGTGAATTAGTGGCTTGGGAGTAAGGCAAGTATTGGAGATATCGCGGTATTAGCGGAAGTAAGGTATGAATCTTTCTCTTTTGGTATCATTTAAGGCTTATTTACGGAGATAAATTTATGGGAATAATTATGTCGCGAATTCGTTTGTGGAGGAGTTGGAGGAAATATCATGTGGAGTATTTTATGGAATATTTTGGTAGTAATGAGGTTGTTGTTGTTTCTGTCATTGTTATTGGTTGTTGATTGTTGGTATTGAGAATTCGGGCTAGGCATATAAATAGGGGAGATGTTGTCCGAATTTCGGCAGACCTTAAAAGGAATTTATTTAGAGACTTAAGATAAGAGTGTGACAATGAGCCTAATGATAATACGAATGGTTGCCTATGTAGATTATGAGACGACGAACGATCCTAAATAAATTGCGCGACAAGAAGCAAGTTGGAAAGTCGGAGAGTAAGCTCCAAAGGTATGTTAAGGCCAGTCCCTTTCTTCTAAAGGCATGATTCCTTTATTATGAATCCAACAGGTGTTTTCCAAATGTCCCATGATCCCTTTATGTGAATCCATAAATGTTTTTCAAGAATATTCTTATTCTCAAAAGCTAGAAATTCATGATTCATAGAGTTCATGATTCAAAGGCATGATTTTTTTCTTGATAATCCATAAATATTTTTCAAAATGTTCCTATTTTCCGAGTCAAAGATTTATGCTTCTATAAGCTTTTATGACAACAACAACGGACATGTTTTTACAATATGAATGACGATGTTAAAGATGAGAATGTTTCTATGATGATTATGATGATGATGATTTTAATTCTAGAAATTCCAAAGCTTATGGTGTAATACTATTATGAGATTATTGAGCTTATTTCATGATTGTTTCGATTTTATTCATTGTTGTTGATCTCACCTTATAATAATTGTTCCTTCAAGGTGGGATAAACGATAATGATTGATCCATAATATAATGAGGCTACCGACCTTACGTCACTCCGATATAGTTGTGGCTTTGATTGGCTCTCATGCATGCTTTATATATATGTATGTATTTTCTCACACCGAGCCGCGCTATAGTCGACAGGGTACGGCACCTATTATGCAACCACTAATCAGTTGGTATTACACACCGAGTCCCGAAAAGTACCAGGTACGTTACACACCGAGTCCCGAAAATGGCCGTGTACGTTACACACCGAGTCCCGAAAGGGCCGGGTACGTTACACACCGAGTCCCGAAAGGGCCGGACATATTGCACACCCAGTCCCGGAAGGGCCGGGTACGTTACACACCAAGTCCCGAATGGGCCGGGTACGTTATGATGATGATATTATATATATGTATGTAAGAAATTTTTTTTAAAAAGTCGAGTATGTGTGACATCCGCCTTATGAGGCATCCGGATGTACAGTGTTATCCTCTCTTTATTCCATGTTATCTTCCATATCTATATTATGTTGTTATTCATGCCTTACATACTCAGTACATTATTCGTACTGACGTCCCTTCTTGTGGACGCTGTGTTTCATGCCACGCAGGTGTATACAGATGAGTAAAGGATATTAGTAGAAGATGTTCCAGCTGGATTGGCGAGCTCCATTCCTTTCCGGAGTGTTGCCGAGTCAGAGTATCTATGTTATGGTATCTTGATTTATATTAGAGACTTTGCAGACAGAGTCACGTATATAACATGTCAGTCTTGTAAGCGGCTCTGTAAGCCGATGTATCATTATGAATTATGTTACAAATTTCATATGATTACAGATTTTACTTGATTTGAGAAAGACGAAAAGCATGTTTTTGAAAAGCTTTCATTATGCACTCATTTCATGATTTAAGAGTCCAGTAAGATTATGAGTATAACGAGAAGCGGGTTCGCTCGTCTAAGTAAGGGTCGGTGCCCATCATGCCCTATCAAAAGTTGGGGTGTGACAAATTGGTATCAGGCATTCGTCACTAGGGGTTGTCGGCAAAGTCGTGTCCGTAGAGTCCGTTTATGGTGTGAAGCGCGCCACATTTATAAACAGGAGGCTATGGGCATCCAGGGTGGTTAATCTTCTTTCACATCTAAGATCGTGCGATAGAGCCAAGTCATAGAAAATCGATTCCTTATACTAACCTTTGATTTCAAAGAAGCACGGTTTCGATGAGAGAAAGTGAGTGATGATATGGAAGCCACGAAGTAAGTCACTTCGTTGAGGCTACGAATATATATATATATATATATATATATATATATATATATATATATATATATATATATATATATATATGATAATGGATCGGTTGACATAGAGGTAAGTCGTAAGTACAAGTAGAGAATTGATTAAATGTATCTCTTGATGATAAGTTCAGTCATAAGTTTGTGAACTGGACAATTGAATGAATCAGTACAAAGGTAAGCAATGGTACGAAGGATGTATGTCGGGTAAGGTAAGAATATTGCCTATATGATTGAGATGTAAAGCTGAAGAATGAAAAGGGAAGGTAAACAAGAAGGTATATCAGGGCAGATCGCTAAAAGATCAGATACATCTCGAGGTGTGATATATAAGGTAAGTTTTGATATCTTTATTCTTTTACCTGAAATTGGGAGCCCTCGGATATGTCATATATATATATATATATATATATATATATATATATATATATATATATATGCCCCGTGAGGCATTGTTGGTATTTGTTGCGCAAAGTTTGGATAGTAAGAATTATAAAGGAGACTCGCTTTAATTTTTCTCAAAATCAGGTGATTTGGTTAGGTACATCTAACAGGAAGAAACGTGAAAAAGGAAATATCGTAAATAGACAATAAGTGGGATGTGTTGCTTTAGAAGAGTTATGGATTTGGCATGGCCTGAAGAATGATACGAGGAAGGTGAGTTATCAAGAGAAGGTTATTATGACAAATTCAAAGGTATTAAAGTATCGAAAGGATTATGGGATTAGTTATACATTTAAGTCAAGTTAAAGAGTATTACCGCATATAGATACGGCCTAATCTTGACATATTATAGATGTCGAAGCTATGGAGATAGTTGTATACAAGTTGGATTGAGGGGAATAGTAGGGTTGCGTTAATAAAAGGCGATACTGATATGAAGGGACTACGCGAAGAGTTGAGGCCAAAGGTAGGATGATAAGCGAAGGACATACGCCTATGATATTATAGATAAATTGAGGGAAAGTGCAAGGCAACTCAAGTTAGAATGTTAAGGAATGATAAGAGTGAAAGGACATAAGGCAAGCTATGAAAGTATCATTGAGTTAAGCTAAATTGAGATCCAAAGAAAACCAAGGACAGAACTAGAGTGCAAAAGGAAAGGAAGCATTAAAAGATAACCAGAAGTGAAAGGAAAGAGGAAGGTAAGGATGATTACACGAAAGGGTATTTATGATAAAGAGAAATACCAGAGAAAATTGGGAAGATTGGTAGTACTAAAATATGATTTAAAAAGAGAAAGGTTAACTCCAATAGAGTGTGATACATGAAGTATCGATTGGGATGGATAAGCACAAGTGAAATACGACGAGTCTATTAGTAAAATGAAGTAATAACAGATGACGGAGACGGGGCATAGAATACGAAGGTTTATAACGAATGTGAATAACTTGTAAGACAACTTATGTGGTAAGTGTAATAAGGTCAATCGTAAAGAGTTACGGTGTTAAGTATGCTTACTCCACGAGGTTTATTCGGTTCATAAGCAAGCTTTTACGAATGAGAGCAAGAAGTGGCACTCTATAGAATTGATTATGATTGGGATATAATGAGAGCGTAGCAAGAATCGTAATACAAAGTAAGTAAAGTATAGCGAGGAAACGACTAAAGAGGTGACATGTTCTACGTGAATAGAGAGTGAACGGTGTGAAACCAATAGCGAGCCATGAAGCAGTGGATAAGAAAGCTTATAAGACCTTGTTAGGTAAAGTTCAGCATAGAGGTTTCGCAATGACAGGAATGATAGCAAGCATGAGGGAAGAGGAAGTTAACTCGAAAAAGAAATTAGAGAAAGGTGACATAGCAAAGTAGTGGCAGAGAATTGAGATCACGAATGATATTTTGGGCCGGATGTAAAAGACCAAGACTACGGAAAAATGAATGACTAAATAGAACGATTGTTAGGAAAAGGATCAGCATAATAAGGATGGGAGGGAATGAGTAGAATAAGTGTTGGAAGCGAAGAATGGATTGTATAGAAGTAATATATTTTGAAGGACAAAGCGGTACTAAGTTAAGAATAGGATTCCTTGTGCGAGGAATAAACGATTAATTATAAAACGGAGTAAGTATGGGTATAGAAAGAAAAGGAAACATGCGAAGTACACAAGCTTAAGAAGTAGTCGTATTATAAAAAAAAGAAGAAGATGCATCTCCTACGGATACCCTATACTAAGACAGAAAAAGTAAAGTACATAAAGGAATAAGCTGGAAAGAAAAATGTGGCTATGAGTTATGAGTTCACCACATGACGATAAAGCGATAAAGTAAGGCCATCACCAATGACAAGTAAAGATATGATTATGATTGGCTTCGAAATCAATGCTGAGTACAACACAAGAATAAAAGAGTATGAGGTACAAGGGGCATTAGTTGCAATACATGAGACTTAAATCCTTGATAAGACGGATGGCGGTTTAAGGAAATGATTTACGGTTGCTATAAGTCGATTACGGGAAAGAGAGAAATAACTTGAGATGGAAAGAAAAGGGGAAGATGACGCTACCAGTGAATGCTGACTATTGAAGAATGGGATGAGTGAAACTACATGGATGGTCCAAACGGTTAGACATACTATTATTTTGAGTATCCCCATGGGACAGAGCTGTTAATTGGAGCGGATGTAGGCAACGACTCATAATTAACGGTTGAGCTAAGCAAAGTACATCCTTGCTTGGGGTGCTATGTTGGCGTCGACCATCGGGTTACGCAAGCTAAGATGAGTATGTTAAGACTTCACACATGAATCTGCTGACTATAAATTACCGGAAATGGCATGAATATGATGCGGCACAATAAGGGAGTTGAGGAAAGGGATACGTGAGTTCAATCTTGCGGAAGTGAGGTAATGGATTTGAGAATAGTACAAGTGAGACCCCTAAAGGGGAAATGAGTAAGGAAAATATAAGTGTAGAGATTGAAACGATGAATCCTAAGATGTGACAAGTATAGACCCTAAAACAAAAAGTGAGAGTTATACGGAAATGGTATAGTTGTTATCGTTATACATTTCAGTATGGACATTAAGTGAATCAATGAAAGGAACGTATTAGGCTTGAGATTGAAAGTAAGGATTGAAGATCGAAATGTGGATTTGTTTTGAAGGCACCATAAGGTAAGACTCATAAGGAGGGAGCGAGTGAATAGAGTGCAAAGATTCTAAACGCACTCAGATATGAAAAACAGATGTAGTTTGAAGTGAGAATTTTTGTAGAAGCGAGTTCAATAAGATCTAAGGGTTTAAGAAAGGAATAGAGTGATTGAAGGGTATCTTTTGAGATTGGACCTGAAAAATAATTCGTGATAAGAAAAGAAATTGAACACTATTCCAATTGAAGGGGACAAGGATTGACAAGATATTGGAATAACTACGATGATTACTATGGTATGATCATCCGGTAAAAGGGAGACTACAAAACGAACTTGAAGTGGGACAATTGAATGATCAGGTCATAGAAAATAGATGCAATAGTGCATCGATTATGATGGCATTAAAGGAAGAAGATCATTGAAGGAGGGATTCAAGATATTCCAGGTGTAAGTATACGAATTACCGATAGCTAGACTTAGCATAAGAACCCTTATTAAAAGAAAAAGAAAAGAGAGAATCGAGTAAAGCGTAGGGTGAAAGGAAATTTCGGTGTTATACCAACTGGAAAATAAAATACCGCAATGATCGACCCAGTCGCTATAGAAGGGAACGCAAGGGATGACGATGCTACGAGTTCAAAGAATGGGTACTAAAGGAAAAAAAAGTATTAGCGGTGGAATTGTGTCCTAATGGCATTACGGTTTATACGAGAGAAGAAAAAGAAAAGCGACGAGTGATAAAGGTTATAGAATTGTCTATGATAAGATATGATAACCAAGAAGCAGATAAGGAAGAGAGTAAGAGTACGACAAGATAAGTCAAGAGAGATAATAAGAAGGACATAGTAAACATACGAGATATATAGAACAAAGTGATGATATCGCAAAACAAGGAAGGTTTTGAATAAGAATGGAAGATTTGATAGTGACTATGACGTGAGGTTCATCTTATTTTAACATTCGAGGACGAATGTTCAAAATGGGGGAAGGATGTTACATCCCGTATTTTCGTGCATTAAGTTGCATCATAGGTTAGTCACATAAGCTCAAAGGACAGAATTATGTTTGAAGTTATAAGTGTTTATATTATGTTCAACAAGTGATAAGTAAGTGTCGCGAAGGTTGGAGGTCAAACAAATCAGAAAAAAAATAAAATAAGTTTTGTTAAGTTTGGGATGTTGAATAAGTTATACAGACTGTATGGAGTTTTGGACATATCCAAGTATGCAAATAAAGAGATCGGTGTATAAAATTTTTAGGTCTCGAAATAATTTCCGCGGATGAACGATCGCTATAGTAAGGCGGTGAACGATGCGCTACGGTCTTGCCGACTTTGGAGCAACTATATAAAAGGGGTTTAACCCCTCATTTTCGCCAAGAAACCACTCCAAAAAAAAAAAAATTCCCAAAAATTCTAGAGAGTTCTCTAACCTTCCCTCCATTAAATTTCAACGCGAGTTAAGTAAAAATCTCCTAATTCGGGTTCCGCCGGCGTATAGTTACGATTATAATATTGTGTTACGGTGAATTTGTGGCTTGGGAGTAAGGCAAGTATTGGAGATATCGCGGTATTAGCGGAAGTAAGGTATGAATCTTTCTCTTTTGGTATCATTTAAGGCTTATTTACGGAGATAAATTTATGGAATAATTATGTAGCGAATTCGTTTGTGGAGGAGTTGGAGGAAATATCATGTGGAGTATTTTATGGAATATTTTGGTAGTAATGAGGTTATTGTTGTTTCTGTCGTTGTTATTGGTTGTTGATTGTTGGTATTGAGAATTCGGGCTAGGCATATAAATAGGGGAGATCTTTGTCCGAATTTCGGCAGACCTTAAAAGGAATTTATTTAGAGACTTAAGATAAGAGTGTGACAATGAGCCTAATGATAATACGAATGGTTGCCTATGTAGATTATGAGACGACGAACGATCCTAAATAAATTGCGCGACAGGAAGCAAGTTGGAAAGTCGGAGAGTAAGCTCCAAAGGTATGTTAAGGCTAGTCCCTTTCTTCTAAAGGCATGATTCCTTTCTTATGAATCCAACAGGTGTTTTCCAAATGTCCCATGATCCCTTTATGTGAATCCATAAATGTTTTTCAAGAATATTCTTATTCTCAAAAGCTAGAAATTCATGATTCATAGAGTTCATGATTCAAAGGCATGACTTTTTTCTTGATAATCCATAAATATTTTCCAAAATGTTCCTATTTTTCGAGTCAAAGATTTATGCTTCTATAAGCTTTTATGACAACAACAACGGACATGTTTTTACAATATGAATGACGATGTTAAAGATGAGAATGTTTCTATGATGATTATGATGATGATGATTTTAATTCTAGAAATTCCAAAGCTTATGATGTAATACTATTATGAGATTATTGAGCTTATTTCATGATTGTCTCGATTTTATTCATTGTTGTTGATCTCACCTTATAATAATTGTTCCTTCAAGGTGGGATAAACGATAATGATTGATCCATAATATAATCGGAGGCTACCGACCTTACGTCACTCCGATATAGTTGTGGCTTTGATTGGGCTCTCATGGGTATGGCGGGGTATTCTCCCATCCTTATTATGTTATGTATTCCATGTAGAGGCTCATAGACAGATGTGCACAGTTAGATCTCTTTTGACCTCCTCAGTCTATATTGTGTTTTATCATTTTGATAGCCTTGTCGGCTTGTATACATGGGCCTAGTGTGATGACGTATATATATGTATAGCTCTTTCGAGCTTGTGTCCCTACAGATTATGAGATATATTAGCTAGTACAATGGCCCACTCAGGTATGGATATAAGATGTATGTATGTTTTGTGGTGCTCGGTAGGTTATCTCCGGGTGCCCGTCATGGCCTTCCGGTTGGGTTGTGACATAGTTGCACAATGCAGTAAGCTGTTATTCCACTAGATAATATAACAGTCACCCCCAATGTGAATGATCAGTCCAGAGATAATGTAGACAATGCAGATGTAGATCCTGAACCAACTGGTGGTCATCTTTGAGATCCCTTTGCCAACAATCACTACAGATAATCAGAGGTGATCAACTAGAACTGTTGTTCCTCCCATTTAGCACCAGGATTACATCACTACTGTAGGAAAGAACAAGCACCCACATTCCTTGGCAAACTATATGTCCTATCAACATATTTCACCACAGTACAGGGCATATCTAGGGAAAATTTCTGAAGATACTGAGCCTAGATCTTATGAAGAAGCTGTGGGGAACAAAAAGTGGGAAGAAGCAATGCAACAAGAGTTGCAAGCACGAAAGACAATGGCACTTGGGAGTTGGTGCAATTACCAGAGGATAGCATGTTATAGGTTCAAAATGGGTATTCAAAATTAAGTATAAAACTGATGGAACCATTGAAAGGTACAAGGTAAGGTTAGCTACCAAAGGGTACAATCAAACTGCTTGGATTGATTACCAGGAAACATTCTCCCCAGTGGTGAAGATGGTGACAGTTAGGACCATTATTGCTTTAGCTGCTGCTGAAAATTGGAAGATTTTTCAAATGGATGTTTATAATGCCTTCTTGCAAGGTTATCTCATTGAAGAGGTGTTTATGGAGCTGCCAAAGGGATTACATATTCAGGGGGAGAAACAAGTTGTTTGCAGGCAGATAAAGTCTTTATATGGCCTCAAACAGGCCTCAAGACAATGGAATTGTAAATTGAACGAAGCATTGCTTAATTCCGCTTACTCTCAAAGTCACTTGGATTATTCCTTATTCACTAAGAGGAGAGGTTCCAGCATGGTAATGATCCTAGTTTATGTTGATGACTTGCTCATCACCGGTAATGATGACCATTTGATTCAGGAAACAAAGGCAGTATTGCATAGTAGTTTCAAAATTAAAGATCTGGGGGAGCTAAGGTTCTTCTTGGGAAATGAGTTCAGCAGATCAAATGAGGGTATACTAATGAACCAGAGGAAATATGCCTTAGAATTAATTACAGAGGTTGGGCTTGCAACAGGAAAGACAACTTTGACTCCATTATAATGCAACATGAAGCTCACTACTGCTGAGTTTGACAATTGTGCAGAAACCTCTTTATTTGCTGATGTGCACTAGTACTAAAGGATCATTGGTAAGTTGTTGTATCTTACCATTACTAGGCCTGACATAGCCTATATTCCGTCCTTAAGCAGTTTCTTCGAGAAGACAAAGATAGTACATTGGAATCTTTGCATTAAGAGTCATCAGGTACATCAAAAATCAGCCTGGTTTGGGTCTGTTGATGACATCTTAGAAGAGCAGGAAGTTGACTGGTTTTTGTGATGTTGATTGGGCAGCATGCCCAACCATAAGAAGGTCAGTTACTGGTATTTGTTGAAGCTAGGTGATTCCTTGATTTGCTGGAAATCTAAGAAGCAAGCAACAGTCTCTAGGAGCTCAGCTGAAGCTGAGTATAAAAGCTTAACCTCCTTGACTGCAGAAGTTGTTTGGGTGACAAATTTGTTCAAAGAGCTGGGATTTCAGTTGGAGGAACCAGTGTCCATCTTTTGTGATAGCAAGGCAACCATTCAGATAGCTACAAACCTAGTATTTCATGAAAGAACCAAACATATAAAGTTGGATTGTCACTTCATTAGGGAGATGGTGCAGTAGGGATTGATCAGAACCACTTATGTGCATACAAAAGATCAGGTGGCTGATATCCTAACCAAAGCTCTGGGCAGGAAGCAACATGAGAAACTTTTGTCCAAACTAGGAGTTTTGAATGTGTTCAGTACACCTAGTTTGAGGGGGAGCAAAGAGAATAGTGCAGTCACATAGTTAGTTTCTATTCATTTACTAGTTAGTTGCTTAATTGTAAAGTTGTTATGTGAAAGTTAGTTAGGGGTAATTATTCAGTTAGTGGGATGCGAATAGTTAGTTAGAGGCCAACTGTCAACCAGTTGTACACAATAAGGTGTGTTAGTAGTTATATATGTTTGTACAGTGCTCATTTCTCATTCATTCAATGAAATCAGAATTCTCCAAAATATCTGAATATGAATTCTCTCAAATCAGTGCCTTAAATTCTTATATAATCTAGAAAAACATTATGGGGTGAGGTGGGGAGTGGGGGTTGGGTCAAGAGTACGGGGTGGTCAAAGAACGGGGGTTAGGGGTATTGGGGGTAAGGAGGAGACAATGAGCATGGAATGCCACTTGTGGAACTTGTTTTCCTTACTCCCATTACCAAAGTCATTTTAATTATTCTTAAAAAACTTGTTTTCCTAGAGAAAATATTTCCCAAAACACTTGCCAACCAAATTTGGAAAAATTGAAAATATATTTTCCTCGTACCAAGTACCAACACACCCTTAGAGTTAACTATATTTCTTTCTTGGGCTAATTAGCATCACATTATTTGTAAGCTTGATTAAACGAAGGACGCCATTTGATGAAATAACTGCTCAAGCTAATTACTTTCTATCTTTAGTCTTTACCATTCGGAGGGAACTTTGTTTCACTGCTCCTCCTTTAATCCCAATTATATAAATAGACTTCCCTTCTTTATTATAATCCGTCGCTAAATTGCATGCTCCTAGCTAATTGAATTTTCTTATAATCCATCGCTAATCCGTGGCTAAATAGGATTAGCATGAGATTTTTGCTGTTTAGCTACGGAATTTTGTCCCCCGCTAATTCCTTGTCTTGTAGTAATAGTACTTATCTCTCTTCTTTCAATTTTTTTTTTCCAGACAGAACTAGTTTCAAATTTGATTGATGAATCTTCCCAAAAGAAGAAGAAAATAAATAAATTCATAGTGTTGTAAGATCCGGTGTGGGTAAAGATTCGATCCGGGTATTTACCAAATGAATGCTCTATATGTCATGCGATTAGTAAAGATTAGAGTCTTTCTTATATCTATTAGCTTTGAAGAAAAAACAACGTTAAATGAAATTTTATAACCTATGAAACTCACTCAATGAAAATAAATAACTTCATTGAACTGTGAATGCTGTTTAAACACAATTTTGTTTTAGCGATAATCCATAAAGAATTCAAACATGTAATTTTATTTATCTTTAATATGATTTCATACTTCTATCATTAATTTTACTTCCACATTATTTGTTTGTTTTTTGTTTCTTGACAATTAACTACTTTTTTTGTGTGTGTTTTGCTCGAACATTTTTTTAAGTAAACTTACTTGCGCAATATGTAAATTGATATCCTAAGATGTTATAAAATTTATGGGAATATATTTACGTTATTTCGAAAATTAGATCCTATAATGTAAATTGATATCTGGAAGAGGTTAAATTTTATAGGAATATAATTAGGTTAATGAGAATTCCCCAAATTCGATACTCCAATTTAAAGGTCTACTTTTTCGGATTAAACCAAAAATCAAGCCACACCAAAACAAATTGTTATTTGGTTTAGTTTTCAGTTTTTGGTTTCGGACACGGGATATAAAAATATTACTCCCTCCGGATAAAAGGAGTGTCCACTTAGTCTTTTTTTCTTGGGTCAAAAAGAGTGTCTACTTATCAAATCAAGAAAGAATTAATCTTATTTTTCCAGATTTGCTCCTATTAAGTGCTATGTAATCAAATCCCAATACCTATTTAATTAGGGGCAGTTTAATCAAATTATCTATTTTTTTCTAAGAGTTAATATTTTTTTAAGGAGTGTGCAAATGGCTAAGTGACACTTTTTTATCTGGAGGGAGTACTAGCTTTTGTTTGGTTTCGGATTAAAAAAAATCAAGAAACCCAAAAAATCAAACTATCAAATATACACAATCGATTCACGGTATATGGTCAGTAAAGAAATCATAACAGTGAATAATATCTACATCTTGTTTTATGATATTAAGCGTGTCAATTTATTCCTGTTGACTTATAGCATTATGCTTTGCTAAGAGATTTAAGTGTGATTGGCACAGCTCATCAAATGTGTAGTACTCTCTTATCAATGGTGTTAATTATTTTGATATTGTGAATTGAATTTTAAAAAAAAAATTTAAGAGATTAGTATATAGTGTTGTTACGTTTCTTATTCTCTCTGATATGTAACTACATGTTAGCTTATCTGACACAATTGAAGAACACTCAACTAGGAAAAAGAAAATAACCAAACTGAACGTTTTATTTAGTTCAGATAGAACGTCGTTACCTTTATATAGGCCCGAGGAAGTCATGGATAGTGGCGAACCTATCTTAGTCTAAGGAAGTTAGATTGAACCCACCTCATCGAAAATTATGCTCACTCTAATTTTTTCTTTCACAGACTATTTTACATTGTCTATGAAATAGCCCATTACTCTCTGTGTTTTCCCTCTTCATTGGTGTACCTCAACTGTTGGCGATTCCCTATATATAGGGATGAAGTGGACTTCCTAATGTCATCAGTAAAGTCATTGGAAGATACAAACTTCAAGCATTTGAATGTGAATGCATCAATTTGTCGGCTGCCAAATCTGCAGTAATTGTTGGCAGTAGAAATCTTCGCCAAAGGAAGAAAAAATATCTTCCTTAAATCATAGGATGGATCCTACACCATGGATGTAGTGGGCTGGATGGAATCCCTCCGATCCGTCCTTCCGGAGAGGCCTCGAGTTCAAGCTCTGTGAATGAAGAAACTTTTTGTAGTAAGCGCTTCCCTTTTAATGGTGGTCCCTCAGAGTAAATCTAAATTAGTTGGGTCAGTGAGTGCCGAATATCATATGGAAATCAAAGGTTTGCTTTCACGAATTTAATCTATATTAATTCTCATAATATTGCCGGCGGTTTTCGGGTAATGTACTGCCTTTGATAGAGTAGTCAAGCGTCGCGACACTCTACCTTCTCTCACGAGGCCGCGTTGTGGGATTTTCAAGGTTGTTGTTGTTGTTAATTCTCATTATATTAAAATAACTCATATGGTCGTGATTCGATTCAGGTCAAAAGAAGCATGACGATTATAGCGACTATGCATTAACTATTGACTATCGCGCACTCAAAGAGATAATTGTGAAGAATAATGGTTGGGTTAGGCGATCCAACAACTATAGGAGTTCCCGTTCTCATTTATAACAAAAAAAAAAAAAAAGGCCGCAACACTACTTTGACCTATTATATCTTAACTATATAGAAGAGACGATAGTGGGTGGTGGCAGAAGGTACGGCGAGGGGTTGACCGTGATAGTGAAGGGTGAAGAAAATTATAATTGGAATAACTTTCAGAAGTTAAGCTTTTGCTTCTCTTTTCTCTGTAATCTCCGACTGCCTCACCTGGCTTGTATACAAGTCATAGCTGGTAATCCTACCAACTTATGCTTTCCTCTATTATCTCTATCTATAAATATTTTACATGGAAGTAGGACTCTACATGTCAATCTACACAGCTAACTAGGATACTGCTTGACAGTAGCATACACGGCTAGGGGTGTGTGGTTGTCTAACATCCCCCCGCAAGCTGGAATCAGGGTTTGACACGATGCCCAACTTGGTGCGAAATGTCTGAAACTGGAGCTTGGGCAAAGGCTTCGTGAAGATGTCGGCAACTTGACAGATTGAAGGAATAAACTGTGTCACCATAGCTCTCTGGACGACTTTCTCGCGCACAAAATGATAATCAAGTTCAACATTTTTTGTGCAAGTATGTAACACCGGATTAGCCGTGACTTGTAGTGCACTAATATTGTCCGTGAAGAGCACATGAGGACGTGATAATGGCAATCCAATATCCTTCAGAATCTAAGTAACCCATGTGAGCTCCGCAGCAAGTGAAGCCAACGACCTGTACTCTACCTTAGCACTAGACTTTGTCACTGTATTTTGTTTCTTTGGGAACCATGATATGCAGTTGGAGCCAAGGAAGACACAAAGACCTGTGGTGGATCGTCTAGTTAGGGGGCAACCAGCCCAGTCGGCATCTGAAAAAACCACCAAATTAAGAGAAGATTTTACGGAGATGTGAAGCCCAAGCTGTGGAGTGCCAGTAGTAAAGCGCAACACTCATTTAACTCCAGACCAGTGAATGTCGGTTGGATGTTGCATAAACTAGCACAAAAGATTCACAGCATGAGATATTTCAGGGCATGTAAGTGTCAAATATTGCAATGAACCAACAACACTTCGATATGTCGAGGCATCAACTGTGGCACTAGTAGATTCAGAAAGAATATGCTTTGGGGAAAGTGGAGTATGGAAAGCCCGAGCACCCAACATTTGCTTTATTTCGAGTATATCTGTGGCAAACTAACTTCGGCTGAGAAAGAGACCATCACTGTTACGTTGAACTTCAATCCCAAGAAAATAATGGAGATCATTGCAAACTTACATTTTAGCTTGGTGATAAGCTCAGAGAGAATGATAGACTTACAACCCGTTAATATGATATCATCAATGTACAGGAGAAGCAACATAGTACCCTTGGATGTGTGTAATACAAAGAGAGATGAATCGGTCGTACTACAAAAAAAACCAAGGTGAAGAAGATATGAACTGAACTTTTGAAACCAAGCTTTAAGAGCTTGTTTCGATCTGTAAAGAGCTTTCTTGAGCAGACAAACATGGTTTGGGACAATAGGATCTTCAAAACCAGGAAGTTGTTCCATGAAAACCGTCTCTTTGAGATCGACATGTAAGAATGCGTTTTTGACATCTAGTTGTTTGATTTCCCAGTGTAAGGTCGTGACAATGGATAGGACAATTCGAACGGTGGTAGGTTTCACGACCGGACTAAAGGTGTCATCAAAGTCGACCCCCTCAATTTGATTGTAGCCCTTAGCGATTAGCCGCGCCTTAAATCTTTCCACAGTTCCATGAGCATCAAGCTTTTTTTTTTATATTATTTATTTAAATCTTGTCCATCGTTGCTCATTGAGCACGAGACTTGCATCTATATATATATATATATATATAAGAACGCATTAAAAAAGAGGGAATATAGGAACTCCTATATTCCAAAGCCTCCAAAAGTTGGAACAGGCTCCAACATTTCCATGAGAGTAGGTTAACAATTAAGCTCACAAAAATAAGTCCCAGAGGAGAAGGTGTTAGCATATACACTCCTCAGGAGCAGCTATACAATATTTAGAGGACATCAAAAAGATGAGTTCTTTGCAATTGTCTATCTATGCTAAAAGAGTTCCTTTTTTGTTTGGTACGAAATGATGGAAGGCCAAGTTTATCCATGTTGAAACCACCTTTAACCTCCCTAGGCAACTGTGAGAATTCTGAGAACCAAGTAGGAGAAGTGCAACTCAGACCATAATTAGCCAAAGAGTCAGCAACTCTATTTGCCTCACGAAAACAGTGTTGTATCTTAAAATCTTCAAGAAATTCCATATTTGATCTAATATCCACAATCACTGTTTGTAATCTCCAAGGAACAGAGGCAATATTTTGGATCCATTTACTAAGCATTAGAGAGTCAGTCTCAATCTCGACTCTGTTGAAACTATTATCCTTACACCATTTGAGGCCAGTGTTTAGAGCATGAGCTTCAGAAAGATTATTAGAGATAAACCCCAAATTAATGGAGAAAGCACCAACAAATTTTCCTTGACAATTTCTGATCACACCTCCACCACCACTGAGACATGGATTCCCTTTAGAGCAACCATCCATATTCAACTTAATCTAATCAGTTCTAGGAGGTTGCCACTTTACTGCGATGACTTCAAAGTCAAGCCTGGCTTTGTCCAGTAAATCATAAAAATGGAACCATCTCATGAATGGAGGTATTCTGGGGAACTGTTTGTGAGCCAGAAGGGTTAGTTGTTGATTAATTTGTAAGATAATGCCATTGGAAGACATCCTAGTATTCTCAAATCTACTCTTGCACCTTGCTTTCCATATTTGCCAAATAATAATGCCAGGAGAAACTTAAAGGACTAATTTCTGGATAGAATTAAATGCCTTTGTCATCCACCACATCAGAATCAACTGTCTAAGTTCCACTTGTCCAGATCTTATACCCATCATCTGGTTGAAATGCTTCCACACTGTTCTACTAATTTTTCCTTTGCAAAATAGGTGTTCTTCATCTTCAATATCAGGCAACACACAACAATTACATTTAAAGGGACTATGTGATATGATCCTACTTGGCACACTTCATTTCAAGACTTACATCCAAGGCCAAGATATGGGAATTCAAGCTCTACAAGTGGCATGGATGATAAGGATGACGTTGAAGGCCTTTGGAGGTCTATACAAGCCCCGCAATGAGGCCTATAATGTGTGGGAGGTGGCTTGGGTGAGGCTCAAAGATAAGGCTACAAGAAAGAAGGCCAACACTCAAAAGTGGCTAGAAGCACAAATCGGTAGAAACACAAAAGTGGCCGAACATGCAAATCAAGGGGCATAAAACAATTGCAAGCTTTGTGGATTGGATGAGGGCTAGTTGTGCAAAGAAGAGACATTTTGATTCCAAGCCAACATCCTAACTAGCCAAACAAGGCTCTTGCCTTATTAAGGGCAAATATGTAATAGCTAGTTGTCTTTTATTTCTAAGAGTATAAATATTAGACTTAACTCATTTTTACATTTAGATTTTGGATGATGAATTATAATACTCTAAATTGAGTGATAGATTGTTAGGTAGATTCTAGGGTTATTTTAGTCATTATAATGGTGGAATCCATTGTTGGTTTGTGAACCTTTTATGCCCATTGATATTCATGAAGATATTGTCGTTTGTGGATTCAAATTGAATCTCTTACCTTGAGTGTCAAATAGTAGTAGTTCTTTTAGGATCGGATTCAATTGGAAGGGTCTAAGTTTAATATACTTAGGTTTGTCCATAAATTCACCCTAATTGGGTCTTGCTCTTATCCTCCATTCCTCATCCCCTATTCTTTGTATCTTTAAATTTCGCGTTTTTGAATTGAATTGGTTCTTCCCCGATTTGATTCGTATCATTTGGTATCAGAGCATAGGCTAAGAGATTGTTTCTACAATTTCTAATCCTAGGCTCAAAATTTGAAAATCACAAAAAAAAAAAACGAAAATCCAAAATAAAAATCAAAAATTGTTTTTGTGTTGTTATTTTGGTTGATTTGAGGTTGAATTTGGGTTTTTTTCTATCAAAACCCTCTAGATCCTAAGTTTCAAGTAATTTGGTTGAGTTTTGAAAAATCACCATTGAAGACCTTCAAGCTTTTTGAAGAACTCCAAATGGGTCTTGGTGATTGAGGTTAAATTGGAGGTTAATCCTTATTGGGCTTTGTTCTCTAGGTGAAAGGGAGTCTAGATCTGAAAATTGGAGTGAAAACAAGTTGATTTGAAGGTAGTTGAAATTTGGATGTTCATAGTGTTCTTGAGCAACCTTCAAATCCTCATAAGGAAGAAGGTGACCAAAAGGTGGTTTTGATCCAAAAAGAATTTTCCAAAAATTGTGAAAAGGTGTTTTTCTACTCCAAAAGGGAAAATACTAAGTTGAGTGGGCCCAATAAGTCAAGGAAATTTAGAAAATCCAACCAAGGATCGAGGTGTATGGTACAAAACGCCATCAGCAAAAGTTGGTATACATTCATGATATACGGTCCGTATATCAATATACGGACCGTATAAGTCACTAAGAATCTAGCCGTATAAAGTGTCAGGAGATCTTGAGCTACTGTTTTGGGAGTCAAGTGCTAAATATGGATCGTGTAGCATTACACGGCCCGTGAAAGTCAAGTACCTCTTGACCGTATAAGAGGAGCCCAGTCGTATAAGTTGGTCGTATTCTCAGATACGGACCGTATCTTTCAGCCGTATATCTCAACACCAAAAATTGGACATTCTGTTTTGAGCAGGAAAACACTCATCTTCTTCAATACGGACCGTATTCTCAAAAACGGTCCGTATAAAGGCGAGCCTATGGTCGTATAAGTTGAGGGGCTAAAGTGAGCACTCTGTTTTTCGTAACTTCTTAAATACGGACCATTATATGAACCGTATTCCAAAATACAGTTTGTATAACTCAAGGCCTCAATCGTATAATTCAATTTCCAGCTGTATAATCTTGACATCAACAATACAATCCAAGGTAAACGTATCTTGATTCAAGCTTCGATTGCTTTCACTTTCATCTCATTCTCAAGCCTCAAATCTTGTTCTTAATTTATTTCAATTCAAAAAATTTCTTGGGATTGCTTGATGGTTTTGTGTCCCTAATCCTTTGGTAGGGAGCAAAAAAAAAAAAGAGTATAGAAATTTAAAAATTTTAGTTGTGTCAAATTGATACCTTAGATCAATTGGAGCCTTACGGTCGTGTTTTCAAGATATCACCTACCCGGGCCCAAAATTTTATTTCGTTCCCGATTTTAGCATTTCGTTTTTCTTGTTCCTTTCAACTAGTGTGCGTTTAGTAATTGTTCTACTTGTGTATGCTAGTTCTTGAGTTCGTCTTTCTTTCGTGCCAATTCTTTTCAAGCTTTTCTCATTTAAACCTCGTTGAATCTTCTTGGCTCAAGTCCTTTTTGCTTTATCGAGTCGTCCGTCTTTCGATTAACAAGAATCTATTCCTCCACAAAGGTTAGCGATCTTGTGAATTGATTTGGATTAAAAGGGTTCTTGACTAACCTTGGAAGAAGCTTAGATTGCGCAGTAAGTTTGAGCGCAAATATGAGTGACGTGAGGAGCTTTTGCTACTAATCTTGTTTGCTCGTTTTGTAGGTACACGAAGAGAAGTCATAAGGAGAAGGAGAGATAAGGATGTATTCCGTAGCCTCGGGATCTTGTGGAGACGATTACGAAGGTTGTGCCTCTAGTAATGGAGGGTATGACTATGATGAATATGGGGGCTATGAGGGGGACGACATGAGGTATTAGCATCACTACTCTTACAATGAATATGATGGTGATGGTGCTCATGGGTCGAATGAAGGATATGGTCGATATGGTCATAACCCGTATGAGGGTGAAGAATACTACTACGAGGGCAATTGTGAGGCAACACCTCATGAGGCTTATGAAGAAGAAGGAGTAGATGAGCATAACTGTCACACCCCAATCATGATAGGGTATGATGGGCACCCGACCCTTACTTAGAGTCGAGCGAACCCACTGGCTCTCGTTATACTCATAGTCTCATTGGGCCATTAAGTCATGGAATGAAATGCATGATGAAAGTTTGTCAGAAAAACATTCTTTTCGTCTTTATCAAATCAAGTAAGATCTGTGATTATATGAAATCTGTAAAGTAATGTATAATGATACCTCGGCTTAAATAGCCGCCTACAAGATCGTACTGGCATCGTATATACATGACTCTATACGCAAAGTCTCTAACATAAATCATTATACCATGACATGGAACTCGACTCGGCAACACTCCGGAAAGAAATGGAGCTCGCCAATCCAAGTGAACATCTTCTAGCTATATCTCTACTCATCCGTATACACTGCGTGGCATGAAACGCGGCGTCCACGAAGGGACGTCGGTACGAATAATGTCGAGTATGTAAGGCATGAATAATATCATAATATAGATATGAAAAGTAACAATGAGTAAGAGAGATAACCCGAACATCGGATGCCTCATAAGGCGGATGTCATGCATGCTTAGCTTTTTTTTAAAAACATTTCATACATATACATAGTAACATGACCGGCCATAAAGGCTCGGTGTGAAAGTAACATGCCCGTCCATGAAGGCTCGGTGTGATATATAAGTAGTATCGTGCCCGGCCATTTAAAGGCTCGGTGTTATCATCATTAGCTTTGCGTCCGGGCCTCCCGCGTCGGGGCAATATCATAACATGCCCGGCTGCGGTGGTGTGCACACTACGTGCACGCCCGGCCGACTATAGCGCGGCGCGGTGTGAGAAAATACATACATATATATAAAGCATGCATACGAGCCCAATCAAAAAGCCACAAGCAGATCGGAGTGACGTAAGGTCGGTAACCTCCGATTGTGTTATGGAATAATTATCGTCGCTTTGTCTCACCTCGAAGGGACAATTGATTTAAGGTGAGACTATCAATGGAGAATAGAACTAAGAGAAAGCATAGAATAAGACCATAAATCTCATAGGGCATCAAGTCATGTACTTTTGGAATCTTAAAAGAAATAGTCATCATCCATGAACAAAATTGAGACATCAAGATATAGTTCAACGTTCTCATATCGTCATCGAAAACATAAACTTGAAACCTTTAAGCATGAAATCATCCTCATCATTTTCATCATAATAACATTCTCATCTTTAACATCATTGTTGATATTGAAACACATTCCCATCGTTGCCATCATAAGGGCTCACATAGTCATAACCTTTGGTTTGGAAGATACGAATATTTTGGAAAACATTTATGGGTTATCGGGAAGGAATTCATGCCTCGGAAGCTTAGACTTCTTAACTTTTGATAACAAGGAAAATATGGAAACATTTATGAAATCATAACCTAGAGATCATGCCTTTGAAAGGAAGGGACGAGCCTTAACATACCCGGAAGATATTCTCGATTTCCAACTTATTTCTGTCTTGCAACTCGCTTAAGAATTATTCGTAGCCTCGTAATCTACATACGCAACCATTCATTCTATTGTTAGAATCACCGTCATATGCTCGTCTTAAACACTTAATGAAAGTCCTTTTAGATTCTGCCGAGATTCGGGCAGCATTTCCCCTATTTATGTGCCTAGCCCGAAATTTCAATTCAACAACCAACAACATCAACAACAAAACCAATAGTAATAACATCATTTTCAACACCACATATGCCATAAAATAGCCCACACGCTGTTTTCCAAATTTCTCAACCAACCAACTTGCAATACGACATTTTAATAACTTTATTTCCGTAAAGAAGCTGTAATTAATACTAGCAACATCAATAACAACATCCTCAACATCCTACAAGATAAATATATGTATTTTCATCTAAATTCCTCTTCAACCCTCAATCCATAATCCAACAACATCAACACAACAACTATAATCTTTATTCTTTCAATTATCCCTTAATCAAACTTGATAAAGAGAGGGATTTGATGATTCATACCTTGTTTTATGAAGGTAACCCAAATCTCCATCATTTTCGTGTCCCCAAGATAATTCCATCATCACACGAAATTATTTTCGCGACTACGCGTTGCCCGGACCTCGATTGATATTCTACTTGAAATTTCACTCAAAATCCTCAATTTTTGTGATGTATATTTGTTCCCTTTGTTGCTGAATTTTTCTGGAAAATTTTGGAAAATTTTGGATGAAAAAAATGAGATTTTAACCCTTTATATGTGGGTGAGGCGGCGTCACCGTAGCAAGATCGTAGCGGCACCGTAACAAATCTGTTGCGGTTTCCGCGAGAGTTCCGTTTGTAACGTCTATAATTCTCTACTTCGAGGTCCTATCGATGAACGGTGGTTTATTGCATTACAAACTAGACTCAATGAGATTCATTTTGGGCTTTTTATTTCACCTTAAAACTCCAAATATACTAGGATATATGCGCGTCCAAAGTTGACTAAAAATCCGCCCAGCATTTCTCAAATTTTCGTCGAACTTATTTCTCTTCAATTTATTCGACCTCGAAATATTTCGAAACTCTCCATACATGATATCTGTAAACTATTATACTAATAATGGCCATGTTCTCGTGTCTCGAGATAGTCTCTCCCGACTACGACTTACTAGATCGCAATTCACCCTTTTTCTTCGTTGTTACGTACTTTCCATGGCTTGTGCCTTTCAAAACATCATGGGACGTCTCCGACACTCCATTACTATGGTGAGGTACATGTCATACTCATGCTCTGAAAGTGCGGGGTGTAACATCCTCCCCCCCTTTAAAAACATTCGTCCTCGAATGTTGAGGCAGAGTTCGCTCCGAGGTAGATATCAATGTTTTTACCCGTATTTGTCAGTATTTACCTTGCTTACTTGCAGTTTTACTTGCTCGTTAAAACTGAACTTACCCGAATTATGTAATCTATTCTTCTTCTTTTGTAGCCAAGATTTACGCCTGCACTCAAGGTCATCTCGTTTTCTTATTATTTGTCTGTCCACTAACTCTCCATGCTTTATCGCGTTCATTGTCTCTTCGGCTTTCGTTGTTCGCATTCTTGTATGCCCTTTCATGTCATGATTACTACATACTTTTATCCAATTTTTAGAAATTCTTGTTCTTACTTCCTTAAACATCATCCTCAAAGCTGATCACATTTAGCACCCTTTGCTTTCTATAGCAGTTGTATTAATTCTTGCGATACTTTATCCTTCAACTAATTTAACACCGTAATGCCTCGCTTAATTTCTCTTTCCTCCAATTGGACTTCTGGTAGTTGGCTAACTAATGATAATTCTTGTACTTATATCAAAAACATCTCAAAACTCTTCCTTAATAATTCATTTCCTTCAATTTACTCTTAAAGTTTCTGATCCTTAGTTCAGCTAATAAATTAGGGGTGAATCCAAGAGTTTGTCGAAAAATAACCAAGATTCTTAATCATGCGGCGAATTCAGATCTTTTCGTTCTTGCTTTTGTCTGTAACCTTCATTTGTCCCTTTTTCCAATAGGAGCCATCATATTGCTTGCTCCACGAGGTTGCATTGTCACCCGATGGATCTAATCAAACGTGATATTCTTTGATCATTTCCTTTGGATTTCTCCTTTTTCTTTTAACCTTTGCCGACTATCGCTTAATAAGTCTTTCCCATAGTTTAAGGCTATTGTCTGTCATTTCGATTTGTCTATCAAGCGAACCTCTTAATTCCTTAAATGTCCATCTCTTTTAGCTATATCCTTGGATCCTTTTCTTGTGATCTGGTCGTTGCCTACTTCCACGACTTCACCTTCCGTTGGCTTAGTTCCTTTATTTCACAGCCCTTTATTTTTCTGCTAACTGTCAACTTTCTTATTTAGCTGCGGCACTTTTCCTTGCTTGCTTCTCTAGTGATACTTTATATTCATATCATTCCATCTTCTTTCGAATGCCTTTGTCGTACTTATTAATTCCTAACCATGTCATCATAGTTCCACCTATGGTATCGCCCAGATGGCTTGCAATAGCATTTTCCTTGCTAATGGCTTATTAGTCTCATTAATTACTTTACTTCGGATTACTCATCCAATGCGTCGAAAGTACCATAGCTAAGGGATTTGTTATTCAAATGAGACTCAATCCGACCATATACAACAATCCTCGGCACCATTCCTTATATGCTTGCATATAATATTGTCTTGTCATCGTTGTTATCCTCTATCGCAAGATTATATGTGCAACATACTAATCCACTATTCAAATTATTTTCAAATCCTTGTTTGAATCTTTGCTCCCATTTACTTCTCCTCTAATCTGAACATCATTACCAAATAACTCATAATCCGGAGACTAAAATAAAATCTTGCATAATCATCACCTCCTTTCAATACGAGTGTGCTTCCCTCTTTGAGTCCTTGGCTTTCCTACACCAGCGGCTAACTTAAACTTAACTAGCTTCCATTACTCTTCAAATATTTATTGTCGTCTCCGCACCATTTTATTAGCCATTCCATCAGGACGATCATTCATATGGTCCTGTAACATATACTCTCACAATTCAATATAAACGGTGACTTACGATTTCACGGCGCAGGAGATATTTTCAAACCTCAGGTAGTACTTCTTTGTCGTGCTATCCATAGGCATGTTGTCTTTCTTTCTTTTGACGATCGTTGAGAGTCTTATAAGTATTTCTCTTTTACAACTCTCCTCCCTTCCAACGCCGCGATTTTTCTTTAGTAATCCCGTCTGTCCTGATACTTATCCTTGATCACTTATTGGCATTCTCACTTCCTTCATTACCTTTTCGGGGTGCTTCTGTTGCATATTTACTTGTAACAAAAATTTCTACGGTATGAGCGATTCGAACCATAGCCCGGGACACAACGTATTATATTTGACAAAAACTTATTTCTTTCGATTTACTCAACCTCCATTATCTTGTCATGCCTTCTCTCCCCGTATCGTTTCATAATATACATGAATTTAGTCCAATTTCACTTTTCCTTTTGCACACCCTTGCTATATTAGTTCCTTTCGAAATTTGACTCCTTCAAGCTGGTACCTTTCTTTCTTCCCTACTTGGAATCATTCTAATTTGTCTAATGATGTCGTCATATACCAGTAACATTCGAGTATTGGTTGTCTATGGTAGTCAATTGGCCGAGCCTAGCGATCCTTCAACTCCTCTGGTCCATGTAATGTCAGAGTCACCCTCATCGCATGGTCTGACTTATTTCTCTTTTGCTAATGAGATTCTTGTATCAAGTCAAATGTCCACATATTTCATACACACTTCAAATCACTTCCTTACTTTATGCCGTAGAATAGTGTATTACATCCATTCATACGTCTATACCATTATGGGTCTGGACCAAAGAAATTTGCGCAGGGGTCCGCCTTTCTTCCGCGATGCGGAAGGAAAGCACAACGTTCTGGGACCTTCCGCTTTCCTTCCGCGATGCGAACGTAAAGCGCAACTTCGTTTTGTGCAGGTCTCCGCTTTTCTTCCGCGATGCGGACGAAAAGCGAGAAGTTCTGAAGCCTTCCGCTTTCCTTCCGCGATGCGGACGGAAAGCGCAATGCCCTGAAGCTTTCTGCGCAGAACTCTGTTTTCTTCCGCAGCGATGTGCTGAGGCTGATTTTTGAATGAGAAATTAGGGATCTGATTCTTGGCCTTTCGAGTAACACAAGATCATAACCTCTGAATGAATTATGGAGCTCGTATCGAATTCAAGGGAGTAATCGATGATGAGTGAAATAGTATTTCAAGAATCAATCAAATGGCAAGACATTAAGATTCGAAATACAAGGCATGGGAATAGACTGGATTTGTTATAGAGTGCTCATGTTCATGTTCTAGCCGGGTTCACGCCAAAGAAAGGAGGGAACGAACACCTCACATACCTTACAACCAAGTTTGTCCTTCGCCCGAGCCTATACGTATCGAGGAATATATCATTAATCTTACTTTCATCACCTTTTCATCAACTTATAAGCACTCTTAGACGTCCTTTTCTTCCTTCCTTCGTTCATTTCTTATTCCCCTTTACAATCGCATAGCTTGCTCGTATGTATGTTTATTTCTCGTATATTTATCTTGAAGGTCCTCTTAGATTTCCATTGCTCTTAAAAAGGGCTCCTTTCCCGTTTGCCACTTAACAATATCTACTTAGAGGTTTTGTAGATCATTTCACAAAGAGTACAAACCCATATTAATCTCGTATATATTTATACATATACTTCTGAATGGAACTTTCCTGTACTTGTTAACTTCCTTCCCATATCATTATCTCTTTGTTACCACTCACTAGCCAATCTAATCTATAAATCGCAATACTGCATTTAAGTTCCTGATGCCAACTTCCTTTATGTTTCCAATAGGTCCCATAACTGTTCCTTCAATGAACGGCTAATGGCCACATTTTCATTTTACTCTTTCTTTATCGACACACAAACAATTCAATTTGAATAAAATTTCGGCAGAGTTTCCTCTATAATTCATACTACCTCATTCATGCACACAGCCCAGAAAGCACATCCAATGCTCTACAGAGCACTCACAAATACCATAATATCTTGCTCAAGTTCTTATATCAACATCTATACATGTTAATGAAACAGGAAACATACCTTTCAATTGAATGACTTCAATTCGAGGCAATTTCCTCGTAGTGACATAATCAACTGCTTATCCGTGATCAAAGCATTCAGTTAGAATCCGGGATGCCATATCCTATGATTTAGCTCTATGGCACGATCTAAGATAAGAAAGAAAGGTCAATAGTTCCTAAATGCCCTGCAGCCTCTTGTTTATAAGTGTGGCGCGCTTCACACCCATAAACAAGACTCTATTGGACACGACTTTGCAGACAACCCCTAGAACGAACTGCTCTGATACCAACTTGTCATACCCCAATCCTGATAGGGTATGATGGGCACCCGACCCTTACTTAGAGTCGAGCGAACCCACTGGCTCTCGTTATACTCATAGTCTCATTGGGCCATTAAGTCATGGAATGAAATGCATGATGAAAGTTTGTCAGAAAAACATTCTTTCCGTCTTTATCAAATCAAGTAAGATCTGTGATTATATGAAATCTGTAAAGTAATGTATAATGATACCTCGGCTTAAATAGCCGCCTACAAGACGGCATATCGTATACATGACTCTGTCTGCAAAGTCTCTAACATAAATCATTATACCATGACATGGAAGCTCTGACTCGGCAACACTCCGGAAAGAAATGGAGCTCGCCAATCCAACTGGAGCATCTTCTAGCTATATCCTCTACTCATCCGTATACACCTGCGTGGCATGAAACGCAGCGTCCACAAGAAGGGACGTCAGTACGAATAATGTACTGAGTATGTAAGGCATGAATAATATCATAATATAGATATGAAAAGTAACAATGAGTAAGAGAGATAACCTGAACATCTGGATGCCTCATAAGGCGGATGTCATGCATGCTTAGCCTTTTTTTAAAAAACATTTCATACATATACATAGTAACCTGCCCGACCATAAAGGCTCGGTGTGAAAGTAACATGCCCGGCCATGAAGGCTCGGTGTGATATATAAGTAGTATCATGCCCGGCCATTTAAGGCTCGGTGTTATCATCATTAGCCTGCGTCTAGGCCTCCCGCGTCCGGGGCGAATCATAACATGCCCACTGCAGTGGTGTGCACATCTACGTGCCTGCCCGGCCGACTATAGCGCGGCGCGGTGTGAGAAAATACATACATATATATAAAGCATGCAAACGAGCCCAATCAAAAAGCCACAACTGTATCGGAGTGACGTAAGGTCGGTAACCTCCGATTGTGTTATGGAATAATTATCGTCGCTTTGTCTCACCTCGAAGGGACAATTGATTTAAGGTGAGACTATCAATGGAGAATAGAACTAAGAGAAAGCATAGAATAAGACCATAAATCTCATAGGGCATCAAGTCATGTACTTTTGGAATCTTAAAAGAAATAGTCATCATCCATGAACAAAATTGAGACATCAAGATATAGTTCAACGTTCTCATATCGTCATCGAAAACATAAACTTGAAACCTTTAAGCATGAAATCATCCTCATCATTTTCATCATAATAACATTCTCATCTTTAACATCATTGTTGATATTGAAACACATTCCCATCGTTGCCATCATAAGGGCTCACATAATCATAACCTTTGGTTTGGAAGATACAAATATTTTAGAAAACATTTATGGGTTATCAGGAAGGAATTCGTGCCTCGGAAGCTTAGACTTCTTAACTTTTGATAACAAGGAAAATATGGAAACATTTATGAAATCATAACCTAGAGATCATGCCTTTGAAAGGAAGGGACGAGCCTTAACATACCTGGAAGATACTTCTCGATTTCCAACTTATTTCCTGTCTTGCAACTCGCTTAAGAATTATTCGTAGCCTCGTAATCTACATACGCAACCATTCATTCTATTGTTAGAATCACCGTCATATGCTCGTCTTAAACACTTAATGAAAGTCCTTTTAGATTCTGCCGAGATTCGGGCAAAAGATTTCCCCTATTTACGTGCCTAGCCCGAAATTTCAATTCAACAACCAACAACATCAACAACAAAACCAATAGTAATAACATCATTTTCAACACCACATATGCCATAAAATAGCCCACACGCTGTTTTCCAAATTTCTCAACCAACCAACTTGCAATACGACATTTTAATAACTTTATTTCCGTAAAGCCGTAATTAATACTAACAACATCAATAACAACATCCTCAACATCCTACAAGATAAATATATGTATTTTCATCTAAATTCCTCTTCAACCCTCAATCCATAATCCAACAACATCAACACAACAACTATAATCTTTATTCTTTCAATTATCCCTTAATCAAACTTGATAAAGAGAGGGATTTGATGATTCATACCTTGTTTTATGAAGGCAGCCCAAATCTCCATCATTTTCGTGTCCCCAAGATAATTCCATCATCACACGAAATTATTTTCGCGACTACGCGTTGCCCGGACCTCAATTGATACTTCGTTACTTGAAATTTCACTCAAAATCCTCAATTTTTGTGATGTATATTTGCTCCCTTTGTTGCTGAATTTTCTGGAAAATTTTGGAAGTTTTTGGATGAAAAAAATGAGATTTTAACCCTTTATATAGGGGTGGGCCGAGGCGCGCGTCACCGTAGCATCGTAGCGATACCGTAACGGTCTGTTGCGCTTTGTTTCGCTTCACCATTTCGTTTGTAACGTCTATAATTCTCTACTCCGAGGTCCTATCGATGAACGGTCTGTTGCATTACAAACTAGACTCAATGAGATTCATTTTGGGCTTTTTGTTTCACCTTAAAACTCCAAATATACTAGGAGATATGCGCGTCCAAAGTTGACTAAAAATCCGCCCAGCATTTCTCAAATTTTCGTCGAACTTATTTCTCTTCAATTTATTCGACCTCGAAATATTTCGAAACTCTCCATACATGATATCGTAAACTATTATACTAATAATGGCCATGTTCTCGTGTCTCGAGATAGTCTCTCCCGACTACGACTTACTAGATCGCAATTCACCCTTTTTCTTCGTTGTTACGTACTTTCCATGGCTTGTGCCTTTCAAAACATCATGGGACGTCTCCGACACTCCATTACTACGGTGAGGTACATGTCATACTCATGCTCTGAAAGTGCGGGGTGTAACAATAACGAAGAGTCCTATGGTGGATACGAGCATGAAGAGTCTCATCCTACACGCCATGGACATGGGGGCGAATTGAGGTATACTTCTTCCTCACACTTTCGATATGAACCACTTGGTGAGAACTTGCAAGAATGGGAAGAATGCGGTGATGATGAGCCTAGTGGCTATGCACTTTATGGTGAGTATGCTTGTGAAGATAATGGGATTGCATATAATTCTTATGAGGGGTCTTCTAATAGATATTCACGTACATCGCCAGCAAAATGGTATAAGTGTGTGGATTGGTCTAAATAGGATTAGTCCGCCTAGAAGGAAAAGAGAGTATACATTTCATCCTCCAAGAAACACGATGAATCATGCTTCTTATACCATGTTCCCAATATGGTTATCATGTGGAGGGCATGAGGAGAGAAGTGTTAAGGGGAGATGACCAACATGTCGGGTATGGAAGTCCTTATGGCGGTTACTCAAATCCGACATCTTATCCTACTCCAAGGAATACAATGAATCATTACTCTTATCCTAATCCGAGGTTACCATGTTCTCAAGGTGGTTATGTTATGAAAGGTAGGAGAGAAGTGACGATAGGTGAAGGAATTAGGAGGAATGAGAGACCTCAAGCGAGGAATGATCCCAAAGAAGAAACAAGCACAAGTGGTGGGTTCAAGGAGATAAAAGAAGACTTTAAGTACATAAAGGAAATACTTCTCCAAATGCAAGAACAAGTCCACAAGACACAACAAATTGTGAGAAAAAAGATTAAGAGGAGTAAGGGAGCGAAAAGTGACAACTCTAGAGAGGAAAAAGGAGAGGATGTGAGGAGTAATGTGAGCGAGTTGTCACAAACTTTATCTAACCCTTGTAACTTTTCTAGTGGCTTTATTGATAGTGCAGGTATTCTCGGAAGCAAGCCGAATAATGAACCTCAACCTTTGAAGATTCTTGAAATAGTTGAGAGCTTTTCGGGGGAGCAACCGAGCTCCACAGTTTAAATCCGAGGCAAAGAGGATGAATGCGAACTTTAAGGTAAAATAGCTAATCCTAACTCTCTAAATGATGTGAAAGACCATGTTAGTGATAGCTTTTCTTTTATTGAGACTAATGCTTGGATGATGATGGACAATGTGGTTGAAATGAGTGACCCAACACTAGTTGATCCTATCGATGACCATCTTGACCCTTCTTTTGAGTTCAACCTGTATCCACCTAGTGTCGATCCTCTTGATATGCATGTTAGTACATTGTCATGTGAATTGTTAGCACACCCATTAGTTTATCCTAGCGATGACCTAATTGACTCCTCTAGTGAGATCGATTGGTGTCCAACTAGTGTGGTTATGTGTGAAGATCAATTTGTTTGCTATGAAAATCCGCTATTTGAGGAACCTTGTGATGTGCTTCATGACCCTCAATTTAGTGATGATGTTGATATAATTGATCATTTACCTAGTCATGTGCATGAAAGTGATGTGGGAAGTGACCTTTGTCTTTATGAGAGTGGAATTGCATGCTCTGAATCTTCGTTGTTCATAGATTCTTCTCTCTTAAAAGATGATGACCTATTCGATGATAACATGACTAGTGAGGGTGATATACATAGTGGTTGGTATTGCAATGTTGAGCATGTAGCCACCTTTGGAGGCTATAATGTGTTTTGTAATCCACTATGGGATGATGACACTCTTCCCTACGATGGAGATCTTCCTTTAAGGAATTGTGATCAACTTATGGGGAGGGAAAGTGTTACAAAGGAAGGTGATTCTTGTCTAGAAATTGCTAATTCTTCCTTTCATGTTCAATGTCATAGTAGCCCATTGGATAATCTTGTCCTTGAACGGTATGGTGAGGTTACATTGGAGAGTGATATTGATGAGGAAGTTATTTTACGTGATACCTTTCTCTACTACTTATTTGCATATGATGACATTCTTGAGCACATGGGGAGTGCATCTTATGTGGGAGAAGGCTCTTATGATCTAGCCGATAGTGTTCTTGACCATACTAGGTGGATGTTCGTCCCATTTGATCCGGGTGACACCTTGTGTGCTTTGAGAGCACTATCTTGGGAGGAGGCCTTGTTTGGACATTGTGCTACATGTCAAATAGAACCAATGTCGAGTCGCATACTTCGTATTTTGAATCCATTGGTTTTATTACTCTATCCTTATGTCATGAACCTAGGAGGAATCAACTTCTTGATACCTCATGTGTGCAAATATTAGTCATGATTGTCATAAATGTGTGGTTGTACCACAAGTTTTGTTATACCCCGCGTTTTCAGAGCATGAGTATGACATGTACCTCACCGTAGTAATGGAGTGTCGGAGACGTCCCATGATGTTTTGAAAGGCACAAGCCATGGAAAGTACGCAACAACGAAGTAAAAGGACGAATTACAATCTCGTAAGTCGTAGTCGGGAAAGACTATTTTGAGACCCGAGAACATGACCATTTTTAGTATAATGAATGACAAATACCATGTATGGAAAGTTTCGGAATATTTCGAGGTCGAGTAAATTGAAGAGAAATAAGTTCGACGAAAATTTGAGAAATGCTGGGCGGATTTTTAGTCAACTTTGGAGGCGCATATCTCCTAGTATATTTGGAGTTTTAAGGTGAAACAAAAGCCTAAAATGAAGCTCGTCGAGTCTAGTTTGTAATGCAACAAACCGTTCGTCGATAGGACCTCGGAGTAGAGAATTATAGACGTTACAAACTGAACTGTCGCGCAGAAACAGCACCGCTACAGTACCGCTACAGTACTGTAGCTACAGTGACGCCGCCTCAGCCCCTATATAAAGGGTTAAAATCTCATTTTTTTTCATCCAAAATTTTCCAGAAAATTCAACAACAAAAGGAGCAATATACATCACAAAAAATCGAGGATTTTTTAGTGAAATTTCAAGTAACGAAGTATCAATCGAGGTCCGGGCAACGCGTAGACGCGATTATAATTTCGTTTGGTGTTGGAGTTATCTTGGGGACAAGAAAATGATGAAGATTTTGCTACCTTCATAAAAATAAGGTATGAATTGTTAAATCTCTTTCTCTATCAATATGAATTAAGGAATAATTTCAAGAATAGTGGTTATGGTGTGTTGTGTTGATGTTGTTGATTTATGGATTGAGGGTTGAAGAGAAATTTGGATGAAAATACATATATTTGTCTTGTACGATGTTGAGGATGTTGTTATTGATGTTGTTAGTATTAATTTCGGCTTCTTTACGGAAATAAAGTTATTAATTAGTCGTATCCCAAGTTGGTTGGTTGGGAAATTTAGAAAACAGTGTGTGGGCTGTTTTATGGCATATGTTGTGTTGGAAATGATATTACTACTATTGGTACTGTTGTTGATATTGTTGGTTGTTGAATTGGAATTTCGGGCTAGGCACATAAACAGGGGAAATGCTGCCCGAATTTCGACAGAATCTAAAAGGACTTTCATTAAGTGTTTAAGACGAGCGTATGACGATGATCCTAACGATATTATGAATGGTTCCATATGTAGATTACGAGGCTACGTATAATTCTTAAGCGAGTTGCAAGACAGGAAATAAGTTGGAAATCGAGAAGTATCTTCCAGGTATGTTAAGGCTAGTCCCCTTCTTTCTAAAGGCATGATCCTTTCGTTATAAACCTTTATGTCCTACCATAATATCATTGTTTCCGCAAATTCTAGAAATCCACGAATCTCGCGAACCTTATGATGTTATTGAGCTCCCAAAGGCATGATTCTTTTCTTACCAAACTATGCTTGAATTCCATGAAAACTCTCATTTCCAAGAATGTTAGAGATTCATGACTTTTAAAGTTTCTATGATGGTAGAGTTGAATAATTTCTTATATGATAACCATGATGATGATCATAAGGGATTTATTTATCCAAGCTCCACGGCATACGGATTTCATGTTATTATGAGATATTTTATTCACAGAGATTTCTATGTACCTGAGCTATATATTATTATGATGACTATCATGAGAACGATTTTATGTTCAAAGGTTCCAAACTCATGTTTTCGATGACGATATGAGAACGTTAAACTATTTCTTGATGTCTCAATTTTGCTCATGGATGATGACTATTTCTTTTAAGATTCCAAAAGTACATGACTTGATGCCCTATGAGATTTATGGTCTTATTCTATATTTTCTCTTAGTTCTATCCTCCATTGATAGTCTCACCTTAAATCAATTGTTCCTTCAAGGTGAGACAAAGCGACAATAATTATTCCATAATATAATCGGAGGTTACCGACCTTACGTCACTCCGATACGATTTGTGGCTTTTGATTGGGCTCTTATGCATGCTTTATATATATGTATGTATTTTCTCACACCGCGTCGCGCTATAGTCGGCGGGCGTGTGCACGTAGATGTGCACACCACCGCGTGGGCATGTTATGATATTGCCCCGGATGCGGGAGGCCCGGACGCAAAGCTAATGATGATAACACCGAGCCTTAAATAGCCGGGCATGATACTACTTATATATCACACCGAGCCTTTATGGCCGGGCATGTTACTTTCACACCGAGCCTTTATGGCCGGGCATGTTACTATGTATATGTATGAAATGTTTTTAAAAAAAAAGCTAAGCATGCATGACATCCGCCTTATGAGGCATCCAGATGTTCAGGTTATCTCTCTTACTCATTGTTACTTTTCATATCTATATTATGTTATTATTCAAGCCTTACATACTCAGTACATTATTCGTACTGACGTCCCTTCTTGTGGACGCTGCGTTTCATGCCACGCAGGTGCATACAGACGAGTAAAGGATATGGCTAAAAGATGTTCCAGCTGGATTGGCGAGCTCCATTTCTTTCCGGAGTATTGCCGAGTCAGAGTATCCATGTCATGGTATAATGATTTATGTTAAAGACTTTGCAGACAGAGTCACGTATATAGTATGTCAGTTTTGCAAGCGGCTCTGTAAGCCGATGTATTATCATACATCACTTTACAGATTTCATATGATCGCAGATCTTACTTGATTTGATAAAGACGGAAAGAATGTTTTCTGAAAAACTTTCATCATGCATTTCATTCCTTGCTTTAAGGGCCCAATGAGACTATGAGTATAACGAGAACCAGTGGGTTCGCTCGGCTCTAAGTAAGGGCCGAGTGCCCATCATGCCCCATCAGGACTGGGGTGTGACAAGTTTGTTCATCCTTGGCATGAATATGTGATTATTGCTTTGTGTGCTAACCCTCAATCCTTGAGGAGTATGTTTTCGTATGTCTTCCCTTGGATTTTGCTCGGTTCGGATTTGAGGACGAATCTTTTTGAAGAAGGGGAAGATGATATAATCCTACTTGGCACACCTCATTTCAAGACTTACATCCAAAGCCAAGATATGGGACTTCAAGCGCTACAAGTGGCATGGATGATAAGGATGACATTGAAGGCCTTTGGAGGTCCATACAAGCCCCACAATGAGGCCTATGATGTGTAAGAGGTGGCTTGGGCGAGGCTCGAAGATAAGGCTACAAGAAAGAAGGTCAATAATCAAAAGTGGCTAGAAGCACAAAAGGGTAGAAACACAAAAGTGGTCGAACATGCAAGTCAAGGGGCATAAATGCAAGTGGTCACAATTGCAAGCTTTGTGGATTGGATGAGGGCTAGCTGTGCAAAGAAGAGATATTTTGAATTCCAAGCCAACATCCCAACTAGCCAAACAAGGCCCTTGCCTCATTAAGGGCAAATATGTAATAGCTAGTTGTCTTTTATTTCTAGGAGTATAAATATTAGACTTAACTCATTTTTACATTTAGATTTTGGATGATGAATTATAATACTCTAAATTGAGTGATAGATTGTTAGGTAGATTCTAGGGTTATTTTAGTCATTATAATGGTGGAATCCATTGTTGGTTTGTGAACCTTTTATGTCCATTGATATTCATGAAGAGATTGTCATTTGTGGATTCAAACTGAATCTCTTGCCTTGAGTATCAAATAGAAGTGGTTCTTTTAGGATCCGATTCAATTGGAAGGGTCTAAGTTTAATATACTTAGGTTTGTCCATAAATTTGCCCTAATTGGGTCTTACTTTTATTCTCTATTCCTCATCCCCTTTTCTTCATATCTTTAAATTCCGCGTTTTTTAATTGAATTGGTTCTTCCCCAATTCGATTTGTATCACTATGACAACCAAATCTTTTCAAATTATCATCCACAGCCACTTTGTGTTTTAAAAGTCTCCATAAGAAGAAAGAGATTTTAAAAGGACATTTCTTATGTCGTATCATAGTATTGACAAGAGAAGAATTATGGAATCGTCTAATGTTATTCCAAGAGGAGCTACAACTAAATCTCCCATCGAAGAAGCAGTCCAAATTGGTTGATCTTCAAGATGTGGCGAGCTAGTTATAACTCTCAGGATTTGTTGTACCTTCTCAAGGGGAAGAATATCAAGAAGTTTAGTAGAGTTCCAACCTCCATTCACAATGTAATCAGACACACGAATTTTAATAGAGGTAGAAGCATTTCCAAAGTCAACAAGCTTTCCATCACCCAACCAGTTATCCCACCAAAATCTTAAGGAACCAGAATGAATTTTCCAAGCAATTAAGTCTTGAATACCTATTTTGAACCAACAATGTTCATATGAGGCTGCTTAGGTATCAAACTCCAAGTTTCATTAGATTTTAGTGCTTGCATTTTGTCTCTCATGGCTACCAACCAGTGTGGTTTCTATAGAGTTTGTTTAATGTTTGTAGGTTCTTTGGTGTCTGGCATAATAGATGTGGTAAGCGACTGAAATGTCACACCCCAACTTTTGATAGGGCATGATGGGCACCCGACCCTTACTTAGGGCCAAGCGAACCCGCTGATTCTCGTGATACTCATAATCTTACTGGACTCTTAAATCATGAAATGAGAGCATAATGTAAGTTTTTCAAAAAAACATGTTTTTCGTCTTTCTCAAATTAAGTAAAATCTGTAATCATATGAAATTTGTAACATAATGCATAATGATACATCGGCTTACAGAGCCGCTTACAAGACTGACATGTCATATACGTGACTCGGTCTGCAAAGTCTCTAACATAAATCAAGATACCGTAACATAGATACTCTGACTCGGCAACACTCCAGAAGGAAATGGAGCTCGCCAATCCAGCTGGAACATCTTCTACTAACATCCTCTACTCATCTGTATACACCTGCGTGGCATGAAACGCAGCGTCCACAAGAAAGGACGTCAGTACGAATAATGTACTGAGTATGTAAGACATGGATAACAACATAATATAGATATGGAAGGTAACATGGAATAAGAGAGATAATCTGTACATCTGGATGCCTCATAAGGCGGATGTCATGCATGCTTAGCCTTTAAAAAAAAAAATTCTATACATATACATAGTACCATGCCCGGCCATTAAGGCTCGGTGTCATATATATAGTATCATGCCCGGCCATTAAGGCTCGGTGTTATCATCATTAGCCCGCGTCCGGGCCTCCCGCGTCCGGGGCAATATCATAACATGCCCACTGCAGTGGTGTGCACATCTACGTGCCATGCCCGGCCGACTATAGCGCGGCGCGGTGTGAGAAAATACATACATATATATAAAGCATGCATGAGAGCCCAATCAAAAGCCACAATTATATCGGAGTGACGTAAGGTCGGTAGCCTCCGATTATATTATGGAATAATCATCATCGCTCTATCTCACCTTGAAGGAACAATTATTATAAGGCGAGATCAACAACAATGAATAAAATCGAGAAAATCATGAAATAATCTCAATAATCTCATAATAGTATTAACATCATAAGCTTTGGAATTTCTAGAATTAAAATCATCATCATCATAATCATCATAGAAACATTCTCATCTTTAACATCGTCATTCATATTGTAAAAACATGTCCGTTGTTGTTGTCATAAAAGCTTATAGAATTATAAATCTTTGCCTCGGAAAATAGGGACATTTTGGAAAATATTTATGGATTATCAAGAAAGAAGTCATGCCTTTGAATCATAAACTCTATGAATCATGAATTTCCAGCTTTTGGGAATAAGAATATTCTTGGAAAAAATTTATGGATTCACATAAAGGGATCATGAGACATTTGGAAAACACCTATTGGATTCATAAGAAAGGAATCATGCCTTTAGAAGAAAGGGACTAGCCTTAACATACCTGTTCAACCTCCAGTTATCCACACTTATTCATCCGAATTCGTGAGTCTACATTTAAGAGGATTCACACTATCATTAGACTCATCATAGTATACTTATACTAAACTTTCAAGTCAAACTACTCTATACTCTGCCGAAAATCGAGCAGCATCTCCCCTATTTATATGCCTAGCCCGAATTCTCAATACCAACAATCAACAACCAATAATAACAACAGAAACAACAACAACATCATTACTACCAAAATATTCCATCAAATACACCATATGATATTTTCTCCAACTCCTCCACAAACGAATTCGCTACATAATTATTCCATAAATTTATCTCCGTAGATAAGCCTTAAATGATACCAAAAGAGAAAGATTCATACCTTACTTCCGCTAATACCGCGATATCTCCAATACTTGCCTTACTCCCAAGCCACAAATTCACCGCAACACAATATTATAATCGTAACTATACGCCGGCGGTAACCCGAATCCGGGAGATTTTTACTTAACTCGCGTTGAAATTTAATGGAGGGAAGGTTGGAGAATTCTCTAGAATTTTTGGGAAATATTTTTGGGCTGATTCTTTGCTGAAAATGAGGGGTTAAACCCCTTTATATAGTTGCTCCGAAGTACTGTGGTAGTACTGTTCACCGACTCTATCGTAGTGCCATCGTTCATCCGCGGAAATTATTTCGAGACCTAAAACTTTTATACACCGATCTCTTTATTTGCATACTTGGATATGTCCAAACTCCATACAGTCTGTATAACTTATTCAACATCCCAAACTTAGCAAAACTTATTTTATTTTTTTCCGATTCGTTTAACCTCCAACCTTCGCGGCACTTACTTATCACTTGTTGAACATAACATAAACACTTATAACTTCAAACATAATCCTATCCTTTGAGCTTATGTGACTAACCTATGATGCAACTCAATGCACGAGAATGCGGGATGTAACATGAAACGATGGATTATGCAAGGAGGTGGTCTTTGCTCGTGTGATCATGGTGTGTGTGTTGTTTGGGTAGGGTGGTCGAGTATAGTTTCTAGGTGGAGTAAGCTGCATGGAAAGGTATGTAGGGGACGCATGAGTAAGAGTGGTGCTAGGTGGTGGTGGGAGTTCCATAGAATTATGAGTACCTTGGGCTGCTAGTTGAACACGGTGAACTGGTTGGAGTTGGAGTGTGAATTTCAATTCCATGAGAATCTTGAGTTGGTGAGGTTGGAGTGTGCATGTCAATCAATGCCATGAGATTCTTGAGTTGGTGAGCTTGTAGTCTGCATTTCAATTGTCTGCAGATGTTGATTTTGAGTAGAAATAGCTTCAAGGTTGAATGGTTGTGTGTTTGCAAGATCTTGAAATAAAGCATGGTCACTATGCATGTTTACTGGTTGTTCACTTGGACGTGAATCAACCTCAGGTGAAGGAGTACTATTCTGCTTCAAGTATTCTTGGAACGTAGAGAAGTGCATGACACTTGAATCTGCAGACAAAGTATCCTTGTAGACACAAACAGTAAGTAGGATTCATCAAAACTAACATGCCATGAGATAAAAACCTTTCTTGTTTGAGGATGATAACACCGATATCCCTTGTGGAGTAGACTATAACCTATGAACACACAAGGAAATATTTTTGGTTGAAATTTATTTTGATTTTGTCCTTTGAGATAGGGGAAACATCAACACCCGAAAACTTTCAAGGTATTGTAGTCTAGTTCTTCTTCATGTAACTTAGAGAATGGGGATTGCATGCTCAATGTAGAAGTAGGAATTTTGTTGATTAGAAAAATCGCAGTAAAAAGGATTCAACCCAAAGGACCAATGACAAATTTGCATTAAAGAGCAGAGCTAAACCAATTTCAACAATGTTTCTATGCTTTCTTTCGGCCACTCCATTTTGTTCAGGAATATGAGGACACGAAATTTGTCTTTTGCTATCATTTTGAGCCAAGTGATTGATGAAGTTTAAACTATCGAATTCTCCTCCACTATCACACTAAAATACTTTCAATTTCCTTGAAAATTGATTTCTACCAATTTTTGGAAAACTTAAAAAAGTAGATAGAATTTCAGATTTTCGCTTTAGAGGATATAGCCAAGTAAATCTTGTGCAATCATCGACAAATATAACATAATACTTTATCCCTTGAGAATATGCAATAGGAGCATGTCCCCACAAATCACTATGCACTTTTGCTAACGGCTCAATTTCTCTTTTATTTGACACTTGAAAGGGTAACTTACCACTTTTTCCCAATGGACAACTAGTACAACAGAAAAATCTTTATTCCATCTTTTGACATCAATCAATTTATTGCTATGTAGAAAATTAAGAATTCTTAAATGTGGATGTCCTAGTCGTTGATGCCAAATTGTGTCCGAGTTCTTCTATGCTTTTGTAGTTTTCAACACCTTATGTAAATTTTCCTCCAAGGTGTAAAGATTAAGTCTACTATTCCCTTTGGCTAGAATTGTTCCCCTTCTCTTGTCCTTAACAATAAAACCCTTGTCAGTGAACTTGAGAGAGCATGGATTATCTGTAACAAGCTTACTAACAAAAATAAGGTTTCTCTTGAGTTCTGGCACGACAAAGACATCTTTCAAATGTAGGTTCTTTCCAATATTTTTCTCTCCTAAGTGCGTGATTGGTAATTTGTGACCGTTACCTACCATAACAAGATCAGTTCCCTTAAACAGAGATGAATTTGTAAGAATACCGGAAGAATACACCATATGATTGGTAGCACCAGCATCTATGTAGAGATGATTGTCATGTTGATCACCCAGTGTGGCTGCTAACGCTTGTGGTACATCTTGTTGTGCCCGATAGGAATAATTCCTAGAAACAAGAAAGAGCTGTATGGTTGTTCCTTCCACAAATCTGACATGGGTTATTTTTTTTAGATCTTCTTTGGTTGATTTGATCCAGTTGGTTGTGTGGTAAATTGCTTGTGATTAGAACCTCCTCTATTTCCTCTTCCTCGTTGGTTCCCCCTTCCTCTAAAAGAATATCCACAGCATCGTCCCTAGGTTTTCTGTGCCACAAAGGCACTAGCTGGGTCAAAACTAGTTTGCGTCTCATGTTCGTCTCCATCTTCCCTCCTTTCAAATCCTCTAAGGGAATTCACAAACTGACTAAACGTAGGGTATGGTGGCTTACCCAACATCACAGTGCAAACTGCGAAGGGTCTTGTATTTGCTTCCAATGGTTTGTGTATAGCCATGAGGCTATCACAAATCCCTTTAAACTCCTTTATATATTCATCAATGGATTTGGACCCGAGCTTCACAATTTGAAGTTTTTGCTTCAATTGAAACTCCTTGTCTTGCTTGCTTGTAGGTAGGCATCCTCAAGACAAGCCCACATACATTTCGCAGTTGAGCATCCTATAATAAGGAATATTGACTCTTCTGTCATCGTTCCCGAAATCCAACTCCTAACAAGAACGTCGTGTTCTTCCCATTCAGTAAATTTTTGGTTTGGCTTCGCCTCTCCTTTATCATCCTATATAGTCTCCGATGGAGGGTCCTCCTTAATGACCTTGTTAATTTTTAATGTTTGCATGAGCTGAAGGATTTGTGCCCTCTAAACAAGGTAATTTGATGGTTTTAGCTTAATGGGACAAATTGAAATAAGTTGGTGTAGTGAAGAGGGTGAGAGGGCTAAGGTTGTGCTGTAGTTGCGGCCATGGCTGTTTCGAGAGGTGAAAAAAAACGGGGCTTCAGGATCGTGTCGTTTTAGCTCAGCCTAAGCGTTGATATCATGAAGAAAATTATAATTGGAATAACTTTCAGAAGTTAAGCTTTTGCTTCTCTTTTCTCTGTAATCTTCGACTGCCTCACCTGGCTTATAAACAAGTCATAGCTAGTAAACCTACCAACTTATGCTTTCCTCTATTATCTCTATCTATAGATATTTTACATGGAAGTAGGACTCTACATGTCAATCTACACAGCTAACTAGGATACTGCTTGACAGTAGAATAGACGGCTAGGGGTGTGGGAGTCCTAGTTTGTGTGGTTGTCTAACAAAGGGAAGGGAGCTATGACGGCGGAAGCTGAATTTAAACTCTATGACTTCAATCATAAGAGGCAATCTTAATATTAAATTTATTATATTCTTCAAAATTATTGGTTCAAACCTATTATGGATGCAATTTTAATGAATTTTCAACCCGATTCTACAATGTTGTATCCCGTTAGATACAAATAGAAAAAGATGACAATAAGACCTTGGTAAAACGAAAAAATAATCACTAAACTGCATAAAAATATAAATTTACTTCAAGAAATATTTAAACAATCTAATAAACCAAATCATAACGCATCCAATTTGTCAAAGCCCTAAACTTTAAATCATCACCTTAACAGAAGTTTTGATTCCCTCAAATTAATCCAATACCAAAATAATATTCCTTTGTCCCAATTTGTGAGACACGATTTCAATTTCGAAAGTCAAACAGTTTAATTTTGAACATGAATTTGAGCATGAAATCTTAAAAAATTTTGAAATAAAATTTACATATATAAATACTACGTAAAAAAGTACTAAAAGACGCATTAATTGATAATTCAAAATATATTTAAGAGAAATATGACAAAATTACAGTCAAAGAAAGACTTGTTTCAAACTCGAAATACGAAATGTCTCACATAAATTGGAATGAGGGAGCAATACTTCTAAAAAACAAACAAAACCTTCTATTTTCGTCAAGTAAGTTTTTGTCACAACATCTCTTGTGACCTCCTCACGCAACGTTTCACCTTCTTCACAAACTCAACCCCATTATCCCTCCATTCCGTAGCCGCATCAACATAATACTCTCCACCGTACTTGTAAGCATCGATATTATACTCAACATAATACTCTCCACCGTATGCACGGGTGTCCACCTCTCACTCGCAAGCTCATAAAAATACGGATCATCACCGGGTGGATGAAGGATCGATATGCAAACCCTACCATCCTCATAAACGTTAGGGTGCCAGATATCCGTTGTGAATTTCACCGTTGGAGGGTTATTAGGGTAGTCTTGTGGGAAAGACATGGTGGCGTTGAAGAAGCCACCGTCGAATAAGGTTTCTGGTGGACCGATGATTGTGATGCTCCACTAGAATACGTTGTTTTCGTCTATTAAACCAGCTGAGAAACCGTCCACCGGGTGCCGGTTTAGGTCTTTGAGTTGTTTTTGGAGGAGGAGAGCGGCTTGTGATGCAGCCATTATTTATTTTTTTGAAGAGAAAAGAGTTCTTCTATTGGGTGAGTTTTTGTTTGCTTGTACGGGGTATATATAGGTAGGGACGTTTTTATAGGCTTATTTATGGGGGTATGCGAATCTACAGTTTTTAGTCAAATTAGATATTTTATTTACATATTTTTTGAAATTAATTTAATATTATATGTTGGCGATCATGTTCTAAAAAAGGTCCGAAAAAAGGAGAAATTATTGAACTTTTCCTAGTTTGGTTAAATTCCATCGATTATTAACCTTTTCTTTTGGTTTTCCCAGTTTATGTTTGATTGAATCAATTTGAATTATTTATCTTTTTCAGTTTATAGGAACATAGAACTATCTCCGGTTTTTTTTAATACTTTCGGTTAAACCGAATTTAATTTTTTTTTTTTTTTTCCAATTTTTTTTTTAGTGGTACACCTATATTATAAAAATTCTAAATTCACCTAGGTATATGGTTGTTTTTTTTTTTTTTTGAGTCCACTACTAACTGGGAACGAGAGGTCCAAAAAAAGGAGAAATTATTGATTGTGTTAACTTTTCCTAGTTTGTGTTAAATTCCATCGATTATTAACCTTTCTTTTGGTTTTCCCAGTTTATGTTTGAATTCGGTATCAATTTGATGGTGCATGCACGTAATTTCCAAAAGCAATTTAATATTTCTTTTTCAGTTTATATATGACGTAATTTGATTTGATAGGAAGTTTCAAAAATAAAGAAAGATTTTTCAAATTTGTGACTTGAGAATATGCAATAGTATTTGTGTGTATATAAAAAATTTCTGATTATTGTTAAAATGAATAGTGTAAAGTTAAATTATTTTTCAATATAAAAATGTATTTTTTTTTTTAATTTATTTAGTGTCACATAAATTGCAATACACAGAGTAGTAATGTTATAACTTGGGAAAATTTACAAGGAGTTGCCTAAATAAACTCCCCGTTATAAAGAAATAGTGTCGACACATAGGGTCCTATTACCCCCCTAAAATTTAAAATGACATACACTCTCCTTGCCACATGTGTATTTATTTATTTTCTTCTTTTTTTTTTAATTTTTCACTTACGTGTTAATTTTTTTAAAATAATATTATAATTTGGGAAACCCGTTTTTTTTTTTATTTGAAAATTTGATTTTTTTTTAAACCCATTTTAAAAAAAAAAAACTAAAAACATGGATTAAAAAATTTGAAGTTGCCTAATTTCTGAATCTAACAAACTACCACTTACTAGAGAAACATGCTGCTGTTTATAATTTATACCCCTTGATCTATTGATTCCCGAGTATAAGCTCTCTAATGTAAACACGCATACCAAAATTTAAGTTGATGTAAGTTGTAACAGAGACATTGATCAATTCTGTTATCTCCCTATTAATTTGTAATTGAAAAAACCATCGCATACAAGATATGTCTTTAAATATACACTTTGTACTTATCTATGGTTAAGTGATATGTAATTTCTCCTTAGTTTTTAGTTGCTAAGATTAACTTTATTAATTTGGTGTAAATATTCCAGACGGGTGAGTATTTACTTTTGTAATTACCGCCGAATCATGATGTCCCAATTCTTTTGTTGAAAAAATAAGGAATGGAGAGGGTCATCTTTAGAGTAATATTTTTTCTCAATCCGACATTGATTTTGAGGTCTCAATACGAGTACCAAACATTGAATACAAAACCAAAAATACAAATTCCTCAAAGAGTAATAAATAGGAGTATTATATGAAGTAAAACCGAATGAGTACAAAAATTCCATAAAGTAAAGGTAATGTCAATCTTAATACAGATGAATCCACCCTTACAGGGCAGAATTTTCACGAAGCCTTGCCTTACGATTTTTTTTTCTTTAAGAGCAGGGGTTCAAACCCAGAAACTCGGGACATTTTCGGTCACTTTTTTAAGCGAAGGCAAAAATTAAATACCAACAATTTGAGGGGCAAAAATTAAAAACCAACGCCTTTGAAGGGAAATCCGCGAAAAAAATGAATATCAGTATGCTTTCTGAAATTGGGCCAGCCCACCAATAGTTAGCCCATGATACTCTAGTTGTAATTGCAGGTTTGTCCGTCAAATGGACTGGTCTTAATTTTTTATCCTTTAAAATCGAACTTATGCCTTAAGGACATAAGTTTATTAAAGGCGCTGTCATAAGTTGTGGATATTATGATGGATAATTTATGTCCCTCTAAAGATAAGTTTGATTTTGAAGGGCAAATATTAAAGACCTGCACAATATAGTTTGATTTTGAAGGCCAAATATTAAAGACCTGCACAATATAGCGGCAGAAGTGCAAATGATCCTAGGTGCTCGTTCAGATCCACAACATTGATCCAAGACACAAACCTTGCGGGCAATTTACACGAATGTCCCTATCTTGGGGTGGTCTTTAATTTTTTTTCCATCAAATGGTTGGTCTTTAATTTCTGTCCTTCGGCACTTTAAGTAACAAAAAAGTGAGAAAAGGACATAAAAGGTCCCTTAACTATAAGAATAGGTTCAAAATAGTCCCTTAACTATGTACTTAACGGTTTTGGTCCTTTAAATTTGCCATAAGTTAACAAAAATGGTCTCTTAACTATGAGGGTTGGTTAAAAATAGTCCCTTAAGTATGCAATTAACGTTTGGTCCTTTAAGTTCGCCAAAAGTTAGTAGTTTTTTCTCCGACAAAATATTCATCGAACTCTGTTTGTTAGATTTGACGAGAACTATAAAAAAGGGGAAAAAATTAGCGAAAACTCACATCTAGAGATATACATTGTTAAAGAAACGGTCAAATACCTCGGGACAAAATTGACGGACGTCAGTTGGTTATAAGAAAAAATCAAGAAAAAACCTACAGACTTGATAATGTCAGAAAATAGTGTCTCAAAACACAAAGACCGACAGACTCTGTTAATTAAAACCGAGGGAATCCATCAGCTAAATAAAATACACTAGACTTTAGTAATTTAGAAATAGCAGAAACTAAAAAAGTTGTCACTACCAAAAACAAGCGAAAAAACGATGGATGGAAACCGATGGATAAAATCGAGGGACACTATTTTTTAATTTTTATTGTTTTTTACGAAAACCAACGGAAGTCCATCAGTTATTTTTGAGGAAAAATGCGCAGAAACTATTTTTTTTATAAAAAAGAATCACTACACTAGAAGTATTTATTTTTCTTGAGTTTTCAGTAAAAACGAGTCTAGTGTATTTTACTTATCGAATAGAATCCCTCGATTTTAATCGATAGAGTCCGTCGGTCTCTGTGTTCTGAGACACTATTTTCTGACATTATCAAGTCTGTAGGTTTTTCCTCAGTTTTTTCCTATAACCGACTAACGTCCGTCGATTTTGTCTCGAGGTATTTGGCCGATCTAGAGTTCTCGCTAATTTTTTCCTTTTTTTCATAGTTCTCATCAAATCTAACAAACAGAGTTCGATGAATATTTTATCGAGACTAAAACTGTTAAGTTTTGGAGAACTTAAAGGACCAAAACTGTTAAGTGCATACTTAAGGGACTATTTTTAACCAACCCTCATAGGTAAGGGATCATTTTTGTTAACTTGTGGCAAACTTAAAGGACCAAAACCGTTAAGTGCATAGTTAAGGGACTATTTTGAACCTACTATCATAGTTGAGGGACCATTTTTGTCCTTTTCTCCAAAAAAGTGGTCGAAAATACCTCTGACATTGAAAAAACAAAAAAGGAAATTCGGCCTACTCTTATCTATGACCTAATTTTGCAAGGCAAACTTTACCTTTTCGGGCAAGTTATATAGAAACTTTGCCTCTTCCGACATAAGTTCTGTAGAAATTAAGTTATCCGACATAACTCTATTTCTACATAACTTATTTGGGACAAGGCAAAGTTAACTTATTCCGGACAAGGCAAAGTTTCTAACTTGCTATAAACTTATGCCGGATAACTTCAATTCTACAGAACTTATGCCGGATAAGATAAAGTTTCTATGTAACTTTGCCCGAAAAGACAAAGTTTTTATGCATTTTTTTTCCGACTCTGGTGGGGACCGACCCAGAATCTCTGGTTTCGTAGACCAGCGAATAAGGATACTTTGGCCATTTTTATTTCATTATGAGAAACTTGGGAAAAAATTAAAGACCAGCTATTTGAGGTGCAAAAATAAAAGACTAGTCCGTATGAAGAGTAATCCGCGCAAAAATTATACATTGCAATTGCAGTCATGAATGAGCCCACGATAAGTAACCCGGCCTCCATTTTAGTTTATTTCACGGACTTTTGAAATCATAGATTTCGAACTTAATAAAAGTGAAATTCCATGACAGTGTTTTGAACTTTGTCCAGGATATTGTAATGGATGTGTGGTCATACCTAATTAGATAAGACTGAAAATGGCCAAATTCATCAAAAAGTGCAAGTACCACGCATTGTTATTATTATTTTTATATACATTTAACTACTTAATTTTCATTTTATTTTATTTAATATGATGATAATATTAAATTGTCACTTAATGAAGAAGTGCCGATTCATATAGCCCAACCCCAACTTGTTTGAGAGTGAGACATAATACTTGTTCTAGTTGTTCTAGTTTATTACTTACCATTTAATTTAAATTACTAATTAATTAATACTTATTAAACACTATTACCTATAATTGCGTTTTAAGAAGATTAATTGCGTAAAATATCATGTACACGTCACCAAGTATACATCATGCACTTCATGCTTATCGTATCCTAGCTATTTAAATTAAAGTTGGTAACATAAGAATTTCTGATCAGACTGCTTTAAAGTCATTCTTCAGACTTATGTGAAACTAAACCAAACTGCTCTTTTTATTTTTTCTTCTTTTCTTTTACGCGGGAGAGATTTGAAGAATGAAGATTAAAGTGGAATCTCCGTTATCAGAGTTTTATGTGGAGATGAAAGAGACACACAAAGTGGGAGATTTGCTAAAGATAATAAAATGGATGTGGGGAAATGATGATTATTTTTCTCTTCACCATTCTTCTGCTGAATTGCAAAATCATAAGCAGTTGTTTTCTTACAACATTAGAGATGGTTCTGTTGTCAAAGTTTCAGTTTTTGCTGAATCCCCCTTTGATTAAATTTATGATCTATGGATTAACTTTAATTAGTTAGGAAATTAAATGGCTTGTGATCTTCTTCTTGTCTTGTTAAGAATCTTGAATTAGTTTGTTTATAAGAAGTACCAATTATGTGGTTTGCAATGATCATAGATGCATACCGGCTTCTAATTTGCTGCTTCTGCCTCCTTAATTTTTGCCTTGTAGTTGTTAGTTGTTACTATCCAAAACAAAAACCACAAAAAAAAAAAACAAAAAAACAAACAAACAAACAAACAAAAATGCTCACACCGACTCATCGTATTAAATTACTTAATCATAGTTTTAACTATCATGGGCAGAATTGATGGCCAATATGCTGATGCAACACGTACAGTTGATAACGAATTCTATAAGGTCGTTGTTCGGTGATGAATTATGACTATGTTGTATTTTGATGATGTAACAAACGTGCTCGAGGAACCATATATGCTTTTAGAGGAACTAGATGGGAACATGTTCTCTAGCCGTTGCAGGGTCAACTATACAAGCTGATGACACTATACCGACTGGCAGCAGTGTAGTAGCACAACTGCAGGCTGCTAGTGGACAATACAAATGAAATGTCCCTTTCATATCAACACTTGCTCCACCTATATAAAAACATGTTACAAGTGAAAACCTAACACTTGCAAATCTGAAAATTACTCTCTTCTCAAGTGCTAGCCACAGCATCTCAAGTGCTCTCAAGAACAAAGCTGCAACAAATAGAAGGACTAGTTCCAATCACTGAAGATGTCTTAAGTCCTTAGGTTTGTTGAGTCTTTTTCATTTGTTCCTTATCTTGTATACCTACACAGCTTTTAAGAAGTGTAATAGTAGGACAGATTATCAACCATTCTGAGTTTGTTTACTTGGTTAGAGTTAGTCAAGGTGTGTTCTTTGCAATAGAGTTGTTGTAAAGGTCGTGCAATATAGTTATTGTAGGGGGGGGGGGGATTAAGAGCTAGGTTGCAATAGGTTGTAATCTGAAGTTGCTCGTTTATAGTGAAGTTTGAGCGTCGTGATTTTTAATACCTTGAGCAAGGAGTTTTTCACGTAAATATCTTGTGTTATTTACTTTCTGTCGTACTCAAGGGAACAGATAGAGAACCTGGTTCTCTATACTGTTTGGTGGACTCTTATATTCTATCAATTGGTATCAGAGCAGGTTCTTTCTATAAGGTTAACACCTAGAAAAGATCTTTCTCATGGCTACTCCACCAAACCTAGAGGAAGGACAGTCTAACACAAGACTACCAAGATTCAATGGAAAGTATTATGGGTGGTGGAAAGAAAGGATGCATGACTTCATCATGGCTGAGGACTCTGAGTTATAGGACATTATATGTGATGGTCCTCATATTCCTATGAAGATAGATCTGGCTAGTTTCGTAACATATCCAAAAATGAGTAAGGAGTATACTGAGGCTGACTGAAATGTTGTAGAAAAGAATTAGAAAGCAAAGAAAATTCTTGTTTGCGGTATTGGACCTGACGAGTACAATCATATCTCATCCTGTAAATCTACAAAAGAAATCTGGGATACTCTTCAAATTGCTCATGAGGGAACAAGTTAGGTAAAACAGTCCAAAATAGACATACTTACCACAGAGTATGAACTTTTTAAGATGAAGGATGGTGAGTCCATTCAGGATATGCATACCAGGTTCACCTCCATAAACAATGAACTTCATTCCCTTGGTGAAACCATTCCAACAAACAAACTTGTGCGTAAAATACTCAATCTATTGCCTAGCTCTTGGGAAAGCAAAGTTAATGCTATCTCTGAAGTCAAGGACTTGAAAACACTGACCATGGATGAGCTAATTGCAAATTTTAAAACCTATTAGTTAAAAAGACAATAGGATCTGGAAAAGAGGGAGCCAATAAAAGAGAAGATTCTAGTTCTCAAGGCTTCTGCTAAAAGTGAGTTTAGTGATGATGAATCTTACATGGCTTATCTCACTAGAAGATTTCAAAAGATGGTTCGAAAATATGGTGGGTTCCAAAGGAAAGGAAACATCGGAAAAATGGTGGGTTCCAAAGGAAAGGAAACACAAGCAAAATTTCCAAAGGAAATGACCGCTGCCACAAGTGTGGGAAACCTGGACATTTCATCAAAGAGTGTCCTCTCCACAAGCAGGACTATTACAAGAACAACTCTCCGAAAAGCAAAGAAAGAGGAACTTTGTTCCCGATAGAAAATTCAAAAGAAGAGAAGGCGACAACTTCGTGAAACGGCTCGTGTCACGACCCAACCAGAGGGCCATGACGGGAACCGAGAGCTAACCTACCGAGCACCTTTGAACATACATCTCATAATCATTTCTAAGTGGACCACAAAGATAACTCATGGGCGCCATACTCTGTAAGAGCGTGTATCACCAGATAATAACACACCTCTATATAATCATTACAACTATGCCCATAAACATAAGCCAACAAGGTTGCCAAATTATTATACAACAATATGACTGATAAGGTCATGGAACATCTAGTTACATACATCTGTCTACGAGCCTCTATAGAATACAGGAATCCATAAAGATGGGGAAGGACTCCACCATGCCCAAGTATATACACAAAAGAGTAATACCAATAAACTGCAGCTCCGAAGCAAATGGAGCGCTTCTGAGACTCCACTGATGAAGCTTGTAGGGGTTGGATCCGTCTCCCTATCTACCTGCGGGCAAGAGCGCAGCGTCCGCAACAAAAAAGACGTCAGTACGAATAATGTACTGAGTATGTAAGACATGAATAACAACATAACAAGAGATATGGATAACATGAGATAAAGAGATAACCTGTACATCTGATTGCCTCTAAAGGCGGATACCATGTATGCTTAGCCTTTAAAAAAAAATATTTTTCAAACATATATAACATAATAGCACTGCGGAACGTGCAGCCCGATCCATAAATATATTATATTCTTTGCGGAACATACAGCCCGATCCATATATCATATCATCATTATATATGTTGCCACGGAACGAACGGCCCGATCCATACCCATACATCCCGCATCTGGGACGATATCATAATATACCAACTGATCAAGTGGTAATGCGTATATAACGTCTCACCCTTTTCCCATATCCCATATATACATATATAATATAAGTAATATGCATGAGAGCCCAAATAAAAGCTACTACTTTATCGGAGTGACGTAAGGTCGGTAACCTCCGATTTATATTATGGAACAATCATCGTCACTATATCTCACCTTGAAGGAACAAGTAACTTAAGGTGAGATCAACAACAATGAATAAAATCAAGAAAATCATGAAATACACTCTATAATCCCATAAAAGCATCAAAACCATAAGTTTTGGAATTTCCATAAATGGGATCATCATCATCATCATTATCATCATAGAAAACATCTATCTTTAGCATCATAAGAACTTTGAGAATCATGAACTTCTAGTTTTTTAGGAATAGGGATATTATGGAAAACATGTATGGGTTCATAGAGATGAGAATCATGCCTTTAGAAAGAAAGGGACAGCTTTAACATACCTTTTTGGTCTCCTTAAGTACTTAACGCTTATCCTCCCAAGCTCGTAAATCTACATTCAAGAGAATTCATATTATTGTTAGGCTTATCTTAAGCCTTCAAATTAAATCCTTTTAAAATCTGTCGAAATCCAGGCAGCATTTCCCTTGTTTATATCCCTAGCCCAAAATCACAATACCAACAACCAACAACAACAAAAACACTAATATCAACAACATCATCATCAATACCAGAATATTCCATAAAACATCCCACATGATGTTTATCCGATTTCTCAACCAACAAATTCATTATACGACCATTTAATAGCTCTATCTCCATAAATAAACCTAAATCAATATCAATAAGGAGAGATTCACACCTTGTTCCCACTAGAACCGCAATATCTTCAATATTCACCTTGAATCCAAGCCAAGATTCACCGCAATACGATACTATGATCACAACCATACGCTATCCGGACCTAATTCCCGAGATTACACTTGATTTGGGTATGGATGGAAGTTGAGGGACTATTCCAGAGAGTTTGGGATGTTTTTGAGGGGTTATTGGATGAAAATAAGGGGTAAACCCCCTTTTATATAGTGTTTTAGAGTCGGTTTGCACCGACTTAAATTTTGCTTTGCGTGTTCGCGCCACCTTGAGGCGCGTTCGTGTTGCGTTGCCCTTGCTCCTCTACGCGTTCGCGCCACATCCAGGCGCGTTCGTGCAGGGTTAATCTCTGTTCTGACAGTCCATCTTGAAATGTTCATAACGTTTGATTCCGATGTCGAATCGACACGCGGTTTGTTGCGTTGGAAACTAGACTTCCCGAGCTTCAATTTAGGCTTGTGTTTCGCTTCAAAACTCCTAATATACTAGGAGATATTCCTTTCTAAATTTAGACCAAAATTATCGTACAAACCTTGCCCATCTTTTCTCCAAAGTTCCAACAAACTTAATTTCCTTAATTCACTTGTTCTCCAATCCTTCCATAACTTATTACATGAACTCAAACCATCATAATCATAAGATAGGTGCATATAATCTCATATATCCTAGAAAATAACTCCAGTGTTTACAATTGAACAACTAACGCCTAACGGATCTCAGCGTACAAAACTACGGGGTGTAACACTCTGGCTACCCCTCCAGTGAATCTGAAGATGAAGATGATCAAGGAGATGCTTCTATTATGGCTGTTGACGATGGACCTTCAAAATATGAGTCAATATTTGCACTTATGGCCAAATCTGATGATGGTGATGACAATGAAGATGAGGTAAACTTTCTTGAAGTTCATGAAAACTTAAAAAATTACTCTAAAAAAAAGTTGATGTCATTAGCTAATGTATTAATTGATGTATACCACAGTCTCATAAAAGAAAAATATGTTTTAACTGAAGAATTATGTGAAATAGAACAAGAGAGAAATGACATTGTAGACACTATCACAAATTTGAAGGAACAGTTGATGAAGTGTCTAGCAGAAACTCTTGGTTAAAAAATCAAGTTAAAAGATGGATGGATACCCCCGCTAGAGCAAAGGAAACAACTAGTGAGATTCAGTTTGAGCTTGAAAATCAACTTAAAAAGGCCAAATGAATCTCACTACTGAGCTTGAAAGAAATAAATGGCTTTAAGAAAACTTAAAGAAGGTGAAACATGATCTAGATAAGTCGCTTCACTGGATCTGGTCCTCTATGTGGTTGCGCCTATGTACAAGAACAACACAGGAGGTAGGGAAGGTATTGGCTTTCAAAAATCCAAATCTCCTTATAATCCTCATAGAAAGTATGTTACTACTTCTGAAAATTGGTTATGCACCCACTGTGGTCAAATAGATCATTACAAAAATGCATGCAGAGCCAAAATTCAAGTTCTTGAGAAAAATAAGAAACTTATTGCAAAGGAATCTACAACAAAAGGACCTGGTTCCTGAAAAAGAAAAGCTGGATTACCTGCATGGACTAAAAGGAGTCTGATTCACCTCTTTTATTATCTCAAGGGACACAAACTGGCTTGGGTTCCTAAATCTAATCAATGACTCTGTTGGCAGGCTGGAGTGAGCGGAAGCAATAAAAAATGGTACATGGATAGTGGCTGCTCAAAACATATGACTGAAAATATGCAGAATTTTCTCTCACTCAAGGCCTTTCAAGGTGGGAGTGTATCGTTTGGAAATGGCAAGAAAGATTGTATTCTTGGCGTTAGAAAAATTGGCAAGACACACTCGCATGCTATTGAAAACGTGTACTATGTGGATGTCTTGAAATACAACTTGCTGAGTGTCTCTCAAATCTGTAATAGAGGAAATGAAGAGAAATTCTCATACGGTTCCTACACTACCACCAACATCAAATCTGGAGAAGTGGTTCTGATAGCAAGAAGATACAAGAACATCTATGTGACAGATTTTGATTCTCTAAATGGAAATGATCTGACATGCCTCAGTACTCTTGATGATGACACTGACCTATGGCACAGACGCTTGGGGCATGCAAGCTTCACACTACTGAACAAATTGATTGTGAAGGACCTGGTTTTTGTGGGCTGCTAAAAATCAATTTTCCTAATCACAGCGTGTGTAATGCTTACATAAAAGGAAAGCAGGTCAGATCCTCCTTCAAACCAAAGAAAGCGATAACAACCTCGAGGCCACTTGAACTTCTCATATGGACCTTTGTGGGCCAATCAGAATTTCAAGTAGAGGCGGAAAGAGGTACATTTTTATCATTGTTGATGACTACTCAAGATTTACTTGGACCTTGTTTCTGAGAACCAAGGATGAAATCTTTGGTGTCTTTGTTGCATTTGTGAAACAAACTCAAGTGAAACTTGGGAATCAGATTGTCAGTATCAGATCTGACTATGGTACTGAGTTTGAAAATGCAAAGTTTGATGAATTCTGTGCTGAAAATGGCATAAGCCATAATTTTTCTGCACCAAGGACACCTCAGCAAAATGGCATTGTTGAGAGGAAGAACAAAACTCTTGAAGATATGGCTAGAACAATGCTAATAGCCAGTGGTGTTCCTAAAAGTTTTTGGGCTGAAGTTGTTAACACCTCCTGTCACTTGATAAACAGGTGCATGATCAGGTCCCTGCTTGATAAAACTCCATATGAATTACTCAATGGGAAAAAACCCAAGCTGACTTACCTAAGAGCTTTTGGTTGCAAATGCTTTGTTCTTAATAATGGTAAGGAAGCTTTGGGAAAGTTTGATTCGAAAAACGATGAGGAAATTTTTCTTGGTTACTCTTCACACATTAAGGCTTACAAAGTCTACAACAACAGAACTCAGTGTATTGAAGAAAGTGTGCATGTGATCTTTGATGAATCAAACAACTTGGATGATAAAGGCACACAGGATGATGAAGCAGAAGATGGGAAATTTTCAAAAGTTCATGATGAGGCAATTAAACTTCCTAATAGAAAGGCTGATTTGATGAGTCAAGTGAAACAGGATGATGAAGAAGGCGAAAAACCTTATTCTTCCATTACTCCTCATAAAACTGAACATCGATTAGCTGATGTTGTATCAGGTACTCCTAAGGCTGAACAAATCAATCTTGAAGGTCAGGCCTCTCATGAAAAAGATGACGGTGCTACCACAGAGGAACCATGTCCCACAAATCCTCAAAACATTAGCCAACCCGAGGTACAAGTCTCAAACTGGAAGCACAAGGGATCTCATTCACTTCAAAATGTGATCGTTTCCCTTAGACTCTGTATTTAAACTAGATCTAGGGCAAGAAATATGTTTTCCTTCTCAACCTTCCTATCTCAAATTGAACCTAAAAATATTAAGGAAGCATTGAAAGATGCTGCCTAGATAACTAGTATGCAATAACTCCATCAACTTGAGAAGAACAAAGTGTGGCACCTGGTTCCTAGACCTTTAGAAAGAATTGTGATAGGAACCAGGTGGGTGTTTCGCAACAAACTTGATGAACTTAGGAACACAACATGAAATGAGGCAAGGTTGGTGATTTAAGGTTATAATCAATAAGAAGGGATAGACTATGATGAGACTTTTGCTCCTATTGGAAGAATGGAAGCGATCAAAATTCTTATTGCTTTTGCATCTTATATGCAATTCAAATTGTTCCAAATGGATGTTAAAAGTGTCTTCTTAAATGGTTATTTGAAAGAGGAAATCTTTGTCAAGCAACCTCCTAGTTTTGAAAATTATGATCATCCTGAGCATTTTTATAAGCTTGACAAAGTCTTAATAGTTTAAAGCTAGCACCTCGAGCATGGTATGAGATATTGTCAAAATTCCTTCTTGAAAATGGCTTCACAAGAGGGAAGATTAACAACACCTTATTTTTGAAGAAAAGAGGCAGAAACCTGTTGATTGTGTAAGTGTATATTGATGATATCATTTTTGGTGCCACAAATGATTCTCTATGTGAAGTATTTGTAATGCTCATGGGAAGTGAGTTTGAAATGAGCATGATGGGTGAGTTAAACTTCTTTCTTGGGCTGCAGATCAAGCAAACTCCAAGAGGCACCATGACTACTCAACAAAAGTACATCAAAGAGCTGCTGAAGAGGTTTGACATGGAAAATGCTAAGACCATTGATACTTCTATAGCCACTTCCACTAGGCTAGACATGGTAAACCTGGTTCTCTTATGAATGAAACTATGTATAGGGGAATTATTAGTACATTACTCTACCTGACTGCAAGCAAACCTGACATTGTATTTAGTGTTGGTCTGTGTGAAAGATTTCAATCAAGTCCAAAGGAATCTTATTTGAAGGTTGTCAAAAGAATTTTGAGGTATCTCAAGGGGACTCTGAACCTAGTCCTCTTCTATCCTTCAGGAGATAATTTTGATTTGGTTAGTTTTATTGATGTTGATTATGCTGAATATCTGGTGGACAGGAAGAGCACCTCTGGGATGACTCATTTTCTGGGATCATGCTTGATCTCATGGGGTACAAAGAAATAAAATTATATGGCTCTTTCAACTGCAGAAGCTGAATATGTAGCTGTTGCCTCTTGCTGTGCTCAATTGCATTGGATCAAACAATAACTAGAGGATTTTGGAGTGTTTACAGATTGTGTGCCATTGTTGTGTGACAATACAAGTGCACTCAAAATGGCAAAGAATCCAGAACAACAGAAGATAACCAAGCACATTGATGTCAGACACCATTTCCTGAGGGACAATGTCGAAAAAGGTTTGATCTGTATAAAGTTTTGAAAAATGCAAGACCAGGTAGAAAACATCTTCACCAAAGGACTGAGCAGAGAACACTTCAAAAGAAATCAGTTGGAGTTGGGATTGATCAAGATCAACTAATTATTCCCCTACAAAATCCCTCAATTATTGGCAATGATTGGAGATTAAGTACATGCTGAAAATACATTTTGGTGACATCTAACTCATTTCTATACTGTTACAGGTATGCACACATGGCAATCTCAAGACAAAACAAGTATGAGTGATATTGCATTCCTCAAATACTTTGCCTTCATGTTAAAAAATTGCCAAGTAACCTGGTTCATGTGACTCAGGTTAGTAGTTTCTTTAGTACTTATGTGTTTTAAACATCTAAAGTGCCACGTTATTAAAATGTTTCCCTCTTGTAACTCCTAATCGTCATAATGCTTCTGATCCGGTCTGAGAAATGAGGACCAGGTGTATCGTATAACCTTTTATCTCACACCCAATCAGAATCGGTGTCACGACCCGACTAGGGCCATGACGGGTATTCGGGGCTAACCACCGAACACCGCTCATACTAATACTCATCTACTCTCCTTCATAACATATGCTCATCATCATAAGAATCTATTAACATTTGAAACATATTTACTTTTATAAACATAAGCCCATTGGCTATCAAAATTATATATATATACATGCATATACATGAAGACTATAGGACCATACCACCCACACTGCGTATCTACGAGCCTCTACTAGAGTACTAGACATATGGATGGGACAGGACCCCGTCGTGCCCAATCATGAATATATACATATATGTACCAAAAGAATAATCGTGGCACCTCCGGAAGATGGAGTGCTCACAAATCGGCTGCTAGCTCCTATGGATGCGCACCCGTCTCCCTGCCTACTTTTGTGGGCATGAACACAACGTCCAAAGAAAACGGACGACGATGCGAACATTGTGCGAGTATGAAAGGCGGGAATGAAATAAACATATTAAAGAGATCATAAGTTAGGAAATGAGGATACAACCTGTGTACTCTTTTGGGTATAGATACATCTCATATACATACATTATACATAAACATATCATGTGCATTATCATAGCGTATGCCTTAGCATATCACATATACATCATCATACCATTCATACATCATCATGTCGTTAACCCGCGTCCGGGTAACCATCATATGCCGCCCACTAGTGGTGTCATGCCGACCTCTAGGCTCGGGTGTGTAAACATAGCGACCCGCCGCGGTGATATGCCCGCCAATTAGGCACGGTGGAATCGTATACAGCCCGTCGTAGCGGTGACATGCCCGGCCAATTAGGCACGGTGGAATCACATCATCATACATATCATGCATTTGTCATCATACATATCATAGACTCATCATTATTATGCTCATAATAATATGCTTACCATAACTCATCATAATACATGCATAGAGACTCATAGATAATTATACTCTATCGGGGTGACGTAAGGTCGTGGACCCCCGACTTCATTATGGAACAATCGTAAGAATTCTGCCTCACCTTGAAGGAGCAAACATAAGGTGAGTGTATATAATGATCAACATCAATGGGCTATGGATAGCTTAATTAGCTTAATTGGAACATCATATCATAGGCTATAGCATCTCTAGACTTAAGCTTGTCATTATCGTTATCATAATCATAGCATATCTCTTATCTCGTCGCAGCTGTTAGCGAACAAGGACTCATAGTCTTCTTGAAAGATGGGACATTCACAAGAAAGAGGAAATTCATGCCATAGGACTCATGCCTTAGAAAGAAAGGACTAGCCTCACATACCTTTGTCGTTTAGCTATTCTATCGCTTGCTCGTTCTCCCTTTAATGCACTCGTTTATACCTTCAAGGGAATTCGTGTCGTCATTAACTAATCAATCATGAAAACGTACTTACTAAAGCTAGAAAATTGGGCAGCATTTCCTTTGTTTATACTACTTTCCTCCATATTCCATATCAACTCCCAACATTCATAACGACAATCACGATATCATAACAATAAGCATCATCTAATTACATTGCCCACAATTCATAATTTCACTACAATTCTCCATAACCATGACCAAAGTCCACTATCGCGTTCTTTCTCATACAATAATCATTCCATGTTCTAAATGTCGTTTATAACGTATTTATAACTTCAACGCAACCATTTTCATGATTCAATTCAACTACTACTCAATAATGGCACTATTCACACATTTATGACCCATTTTCTATACTCTTCTACAACCTGAGTGTTTCAACCTATCAATACCTCAAACAACATGGAAAGGTCATGAAAATCACCTTAGATGATGGAGGAATAAGCCTTGAATGGTGATACGCCGTTTGCACCAAAACCCTATTTCATCTCTCTTAGATTTTCTTGATTTGAATGACTTTTAATGGGTTTCATACACTTGATTCGCCTCAATTCTTGTTGTTGATCTTTGATTTCTATTGATTTTTTATGGTTGAAGTGTATGGAATATTCTAGAGAAGTCTTGAAGTGTGGAGGAGTGGGAGTGAAATGAAATGAAATGAGAAAGAGGTCCCTTATATAATTTCACATTCAGTCCCGACTGGAATATACGGACCAACATACGGTCCGTATAATTTCCACTGACCGTATGTTTGGACCGTATATTTGGTCCAGTGGAACATGTCGTGCGGGCCGGATCTACGGCCGGACATACGGTCCGTAGATTTTATACGGCCGATATGTCCGGCCATATGTTTGCCCAAGCTTTTCCGATACTTGCTCTCGTCAACTCGTTTGATCTCCGATCCTTATGAAACCTTCTTAGCACTTGTTTAACACCTCAATACTATTCTAAGGGATGTTGTAACTCTTCCTCAAGGTGTCATTAAGACATCATTAACTTAATACTCGAAGTTCTTACCCGATACACTCAACTTATAACTCGCTTTCCTTAACAACTTTCTTTCCTCAACTCGGATGTCTTTGGAAATCTTAATTAGGACCATTAAAGCTATTTCTTGCTCGCCAAAACATCGCATACATTATACCCTTCGATGGCCTATTCACTGTACGCTAACGGGGAATTTTCCAAGGTGTAACAATCGGTTGCTTCTCTCCTTTCTTAGAACCAAATCATTTAACCAAAAATTCCTCTTTACTCCCAAATACAAAATCTGCTTTCTCTCTCTCAAAAACCAAAACTCTCACCGTCATTCTGTTCAAATAAGTTTGTTAAAACATTATTTTCCTTAGCACACTCCACCCAAAATTCAACCATGTCTCACTCCGAATTAACATCTCCAAACTCTCCTAAACCAAACCCACTGTTTCATCTCCATAACCTCCCAATCCCTCTGAATTAAACCCTTTAAACTCACCCCTAAAATCTCTAATCTCCACTCCAGTCTCACCTATAATGTCTGTTCCTTCCAATCTTCCTAGGAATCGGAAAAATCAAACCCCCAAGAAGTTCATCCCAGAGCCACTATCTACCTCTCCTCAGAGAAATCCTTAATAAATAATAGTGCAAAGACCATCTCAGTGTCACAATTGATGGATGACACTGTTGAACTTGAGGAAAAAAATAAGGATCCTGAAGTGTCTAGTCAAAAGCAGACTCCAATTGATGCAGAGGTTGAACAATCGAGATTTGGTGAACAGGGTGCACATCCAAGTTCTTCGGGTGGTATTGAAGAGGAAAAAGGAAAGGTTGATGAAATTGATCTTGGATCAAGTAATACTACTCCTTTAGTTGGTAAATTGCATGAGATATCAGACAAAAGACATTCTGAGTCCTCTGTCAACCATATGTTTAATGGAAGTCTCGGTAAGGGAGAAAAGGGATAGGGTAGTATTTTAGAAAGTGAGGCTATTGAAGTTGTGCCTAGGTTCATAGAGGCCATAGATAAATTGAAGATTGGGAAACTGCTGCGGGAACAGGTGCGTCCACTCCGGGGAAATCTGTTGGTAACTTAACAATGAGAGAAATAGCTGAGGGAATGGGTCCCTCAACTCACGGAGAATCTAAATCCATTGTTTTAAAGACCGCCCATGTGTGGGATGGGACACCAGGTTCCCTGAAAGACACCAACCCCCAATGTGTGTCAACAATTACTGTGCCCTAGGAGATCTTCCTATAAGCAAGGAACCTGGTTCTGTTACTTCCTCTGAGGTTGTTGATGCTGATGATGATGAATTAGCATTAGATCTTGTGTTCAAGAAAAGGGTCAAGCCCTCACCCAAGGTTAGAATGACTAGGCAGAAACATGCTGCCAAGAAGGGGCCTACCACTAGGCAAAAATTAAATGCCCAATTGGATTCTGTACTAAAGGCAAACAAGAAGAAAAACTTAAAAAAAAAGGAGACATCTGGTCAAAAGAGCATTGGTAAATGAGGATGAGGAGCCTCAGTCCATGTGGTAGAGGTGGATGAAGAAGAAAAGGAATAGGAGGACACTCCACTTGAGAGGAGGACCTCTAAAAAAGAGAGGTTGAGGAAAGGTAAGTCAGCAGTGGTTGCTAAGGAAACTAGTTGTCACGACCCAATCCCGTAGGCCATGACTAGTGCCCGAACTGGGCACTCGTACATACCTGCTACTACAAACAGCATACGAATAACTTAAACATATACAAAAGTCGGACGTCGTCTCAACTGGCCGCATACAAACATATACACGCACGAAGCCGGCAAGGGATTATAATATACACAATATGTCAGAACATATATACACGCAGCCGACAAGGCTGCCACGGCGAACGAGACCGCCCGAACGTAAATCACACGACACTTCGCCGTACGCAACTGTCCACAATCTGCGTATGTCTACGGAGACCTCTAAGAGCAACAACGGAATCATATGACGGGGCGAGGACCCCGCCGTACCCCCCGAATAAACATATACATATGCAACGGAAAAGTATGTACCAAAATACGAGGCCTCGGAACAAAGGATCACTCCCGAATAGCGATGGGTGTCCTAAGGCCGGCGGATCACCAAAGTGGGCGTCTGTGCACAGCGGGCATGAAAGCATGACCCCGAAGAAAGGGGTCGATGCGGAATAGGTGCGAGTATGCAAACGTAAATACGGTAAACGGGATCATAATCGGAACAAGTACGGAAAATAGTACAATAGCCGAATATCAAATATTTGCTTTTGAAACACGAATCATGCATCGGGGCTCGGGGAGCATGGTCGCCGTCGTTGGCGCCGCTAACACGTCGCCTGCAAGAAGATTTCATATCTGCGCGACGACATATCTCCATAACACATCGTAACGCCATAACACGGCCATGCGCAAAATATAAACGGAACCCCGACCTACAGCGAGGGCTGGGGTGGCCGTAACACGTACGTACTCCCGGAATATAACATAGTGCGCACGATGACATAGCGGCCCGGGACTCGGCCCGAAAGATATAACAACGAGGATGCACGACGAGAGTGGCGAAATGACTTCGTATGCATAAAAATCATCATTGCGAGCTCGACGGATAAGTAAGTAATCAACACTCGGGGGTCGGGGTGATAGCCGTATTAAGTTCTTTCAAAGGTCGTTAGAACTATGCAAAGGAAAGTCTCGGGGACCACGGACAAGTATCAAACCAATCGAGCCGCCTATGAAAGTTAGAGCCATTATCGTTATAGAATCTTACTACGAACGTATCGAAGCGATCGAGCCGATACTGAAGTTAGAAGCCTTGCAATAAGATCTTTTAGGAACAAAAAAAAACTCTTTATCTGACATTTGAAATCCGATCATATAAAAACATAAGGACCGTAGTTAAATACATTAAGGAAGCCAACATTAAGTGACTAAGAATCATATATGACTCGGATCTTAAGAATGAAGTTACCACGAGGCTTGTATCATAACTACTTTACAACTAAGACATGCCAAAAGAAAGAAAGGTTGGGCTTTACGTACCTCGTCCGGCTTCCTAGCTAATCCGGGCAAGTGCCAGGCTCCCAAGATCTCTGACAACGTCATTGAACCTTAACGTGTTATAGGTACTTGGAATTCAATCCCAAACTACCTTTGTACGGAAATTTGGGCGACATTTATATAGAATTCGACAACCCGAGAATTCAACTCGGCCAATTCATCAACAACAATACCAACAACCATATTAACAACATCAACAATTAATTCAAACGCATTCTAATGTTAGTAACTCTTCTACATACTTTGGCAACATTTCATTTACATTCGATCAACCGACTACATACATTAGCAACGTCGTAGCTCGCGCGTTCCAAGTTCTAATCCGAGACCATTCAAACAAGATTCAAGAACACTTCAAACAATCCACACAATATTCAAACAATCCAACCAAAATACCACTTCGCCCGAAACCTCAGACCGACAAGAACAACAATGACACATTCCTCTCTCCCAGTTCATGAATTACACCAGCAATCCACACGTTAACAATGTCGTTCTCATAATATAAAAATTACATTAAAATCACGTTGGCCTAAAACAGCCCACAACAATTACAACTTCAACTTGAATCATTAAACTTTCATTTTCATCATAGAATCCATGTAACATATGACGAAATACTAAATAAAATTAGTTCATCTCTTACCGTACATCGCCTACACGTATGGCCCAATATTACATGGTTTCATGATTTTTTCATCTATTTCTACATCTCTGCACAACATACGAACCATCCATAACATGTAAAAAAAGATTAAACCTTACCTTTTCCACTTAACTCCACAACAGCTAGGGTTGTAAATGGTAGAAACGAATGGTTTGATTTTTCCAACAACTATCTCACGTTAACAAGGACCTTCCCGATTGGTTGAATTGCTAGAAAATATTTTTTGATCACTATTTTTGGACCTCAATTTTCTTGCCATGGTAGAATAGTTTTCTCTTTTCTCCAAGTTTTTCCAAGGTTTACGTGTGAAAAGATGAATACCAGTCTTGCTTGTCATATAATATGAATATATAATTACTTAGTCATCTTTTGACTACATATATTATGCATCCATGGTGGGACCATGGCCCACACCTATGCCACGGCCACATGGCCCTTTGTTCATGAAATATTAACTTTCCATAATTCACTTTTAACCTCGAATTTTTCTTAATATTCCATGCCGATAAAATCATAAAGTAACTTATGCCTTAAAACAAATCGGATGTCAAGAGTCTTTGTATCCCGAAATAGTCTTGTCCTTAACTTATCATGGTTAGCTCGGATTATCCCAATGTGCAAAATACGAGATATAACATCCCCCCCGCTTTAGAACATTCGTCCTCGAATGTTAAACTAATCTCTTGGTCTTATAAGCATTTTCGGGGAGTTTCTTTTATAGCTATCACGTACAATTGATTCATCAATCGACATAACCAATTAAAATTAGATTACCTATAGGCATAGGAAATAAGTGGGGATACTTCTTATCTCCTCTCTTGACTTCCCGGTGTCATCTCTTCCCGGTTATTGTTCCGCCACAACACCTTAACGGAAGCCACATCTTTATTACGCAACCTTCTCACCTGACGATCCAGTATGGCTATAGGCTGCTCCTCGTAGGATAACTCCTCTGTCACCTGGATATCCTCTACGGGAAATATTCTGGAAGGGTCACCAATGCATTTGCGAAGCATAGACACATGGAATACTGGATGCCGTCTTCCCAAGGATGGTAGGTCTAACTCGTAGGCGACCTTGCCTATCTTACGGACAACCGATAAGGCCCAATATATCTCGGACTAAGCTTTCCCTTTTGCCGAATCTCATAACACCTTTCATGGGTGACTTTCTCAGAATACCCAATCACAATCCGGAACTCTAAATGTCGACGTATTATACGTATACGTTTACGTCGACTCTACCGGCTAATAACCTTTCCCGAATAAGTTTCACTTTATCAGCTTGCTTATTGTGGATCATATACGGGCCAATTAACTTAGTTTCGCCAACATCGAATCGACCAATTGGTGACAGATTTCTGCCATGGGCGCGAACGCAGCCTCGTACGGTGCCATCCGGATGCTAGAATGGTAGCTATTATTATAAGCAAACTCAACCAGTGGCAAGTGATCATCCCGGCTTCCTCCTCTCGAAATCAATAACACGGAGCCCGTAACATATCTTCTAGCGTACGAATAGTACGCTCGGCCGTCCGTCGGACCGAGAGGTGGAATGTCGGTCTTAAGACTCACACGTGTCCCCAATCCTTCCGAAATGATCTCCGAAGTTAGCCGGAACCGGGCACCTCACATCGGATATAATAGATGTGGGAACTCCGTGAAGTTTTACTATCTCCCTAATATATAGCCTTGCATAATCCTCAGTTGAATAAGTAGTTCTGACTGGAAGAAAATGGGTTGATTTTGTCAGCCTATCAACGATAACCCATATGGAGTCATACTTCAGGGAGTGCGAAAGCCACGTAATGAAGTCCATATTAATTATCTCCCAGCTTCCAAGTCGGAATCTCCATCTCCATGTATCAATGAACTTCCTAATGCTCGATCTTAACTTTGTTGGCAATTTGGGCACCGAGCAACGAACTTCTCGCTATGTCCCCTTTCATACCATCACCGATACAAGTATACGAGGTCGTGATACATCTTTTTTGATCCGGATGAATAGAATAACGGGCATAATGTGCCTCTCCCATAACACCGCCGACCTTTGCCCCCGCAAGCGGGTACACATAATGCCCGTGTAATAGTACTCCGGAGGGTGTAATCTCTTTATGGTCTTCTCCTTATTCGAGGGCCGCCTATAATCGATACACATCCGCGTCGACCCATCTTTCTTCCTCACAATACCGGCGCTCCCCAAGGTGATGTGTTGGCCTAATGAAGTCTTCTCTAATAAATCTCTCATTCCTTCAATTCTTTCAATTGCAACGGGTGCCGTTACGTAAGGAGGAATAGATAGGCCGAGTGTACGGCAAAGACATCTATAGTGAACTCTATCTCGCTAGGGAGGAAGACTTGGAAGTTCGGTCGGAAATACATCCGGGAATTCATTAACCACCGACCGACGGGAAGGGTCGATGCCTCGCTTTCAAGTCATGTACACGAACCGGATGATAAATGTACCCTTTTCTAACCATTTTCCTTGCCTTAAGGTATGAAATAAACTTACCCCTCGGCGCTGTGTATTTCGTCCACTCTATAACTCGGGTTCCCCGGAAATTGGAAGCGAACTACCTTCCTCGACGATCAACGCAGCATAACAAGAAAGCGCCAATCCATACCCATAATAACATCGAACTCGGTCATATCTGGCTCTACCGGATGCGCTTTAGTGCAACGTCACATATAATCACCGAACAATCTCATATACACACTCGGCTATAACGTAATCTCCTACCGTGTAGCTACCTCAAACGGTTCTATCGGTTGGGTTGTATCCCAATTCTACTAGCGACAAGGGGAGAAATATACGATAAAGTAGAGCCGGGTCTATCAATGCATATACATCGGGAGAAGATCGATAATATACACCGTAACCACATTAGGTGACGCCTCACGATCCCGTCGGTCGGCTAAGGCATATATGCGGTTCGTGGGGACCGCTAGAGACCGGAAGCTCCGCCACGGCCTCGACCGCGGACTCGCCGGTGTCGGCATGCCCCGCCCCGGGCGCGCGCGTAAGAGGACGATGAACCGAGAAGCGGCCCAAAGAGGGCCGAGTCAGCCGCACCACTCGAACTACCCCCCAAGCGGACAATCTCTCGGGGTGGCCCCGCCCGCGGGTGAAACAAGCACCGTAGCACGATAACACTCTCCCAGGGTGATGCCTCCCACGGTGAACACCGAGGTATGGGTGGCCTCGGCCCGACCGATCGACCCTCTCGTCCCGGCCTGCGAACTCCGAAGCCCTGGAGCTCGTCCCGGGCTCTGAATACACGTGTACTATACGGTCTCTGCCGGGAAGCGTGGGGGTGTGCTACGTCTTTGGTGGGAAGAGGGTATACGCTATCACTATTTCTTGGGGGCGCACACCTGAAGACTCGGGGTGTCCGGTCGGTCTGGCCTCGCCGGGGTGGCTCACTGTGCGTAATGCAATCGGTGGCCGCCTCTATGTCGATCCTCCATTACCACCAGGCATGTGCACATGCTCGAGCAATATCCATCCTGGGTGGGAAGCCATCACAGAACGACTGTCAGCAAATAACGATCCGGGCCACAATCACGTGTCGATGCATCTGTCGGTCGTGTCGCCCACTATACTGGTGCATATCTAGCCAATGAGTCGAACTCTAGGCTATACTCTCGAACGCTCCTGCCCCTCTGTCTCAACTGTAGGAATCTGTCAACCCTAGCTCGCCGCCTCCTGCCGGAGCGAAAGTGGCCGAGAAAGGCCTCTGCAGCAACTCATCCCACACGGCCGGGAGCACTCCCTCACCCCCAGACAACTCCCAGACTCGTACTAATTAGCCACATCCCGCAACCGATATGAAGCCAACTCGGCGGACTCGGTCTCGAAGCCTTAATGAGCCGCAACGTACGCCGTATCCGTCTCAATAAACTCCCCGGGGATCCTTTTCGGGCTTCGTCCGAAAAACTCGTGATTACAAGTCAAGAAATCACGGCCCCTCAAACCATCATGTACGCTCGCATGATCACTTCCTAATCCGTGCCGTGGAACCTCGCCCCCGCCACCAATGGTCAACAACCGGACCTCATTCGCACGGCCCTATCCTCCGCCCCCGGGCCGAGGAGCCGGAGGCTCGGCATCGAATCGGGAGCCGGAGGTGGAGCGCCCCACGATCCGGTGGCTCGCCTATGCTCCTCCCAATGGTGACGGTGTGGCTCGGCACCGAGCACGATCTCAGCTCGGAGCCGGGCGCGGGCCTTAGTAACTCTCCGGGCACGGCCGGTCTCTCCGATTCTTTCCGCCGACTTGCCCATTCAGGCGGGGCCCTCGTCACCTTTCGAGCGTCATCCGAAAAACATAACAATTCGTTAGGGAGGAGTCATCCCGATAATACGGCTCATCGTCCACGATCTGGGATAAGAAAGGAAAGATAACATCCTAAATGTCCCGTAGCTTCCGTTTATAGATGTGGTGCACAACACACCGATAAACAAGACTCTACTGACACGGTCGTAGACACTCCGAGGACGAACCGCTTTGATACCACTTTTGTCACGACCCAACCCCCGCCATGACTAGTGCCCGAGCCGGGCACTCGTACACGCACTCGATGCTACTACAAATCGTAAGATACGAATAACTTAAACATATATGAAAGTCGGACGTCGTCTCAATCGCATACAAACATATATCCACGAAGCGACGTGTGCTGTATAATATACACAATATGTCGTAATACATATACACGCAAGCCGACAAGGCACGCACGGCGAATGAGACCGCCCAAAACATAAATCGCGCGAACACGTACAAGTAACTAATCACAACCTACAAGTACGTCTACAGACCTATAAGAGCAACAACGGAATCATATGACGGGACAGGGCCCCGCCGTACCCCTGAATAAACATATACATATGCAACGGAAAAGTATGTACCAAAATACAGGCTCCGGAACAAAGGATCACTCCAAGATAGCGAGTAGGTGTCCTGGGCGGCGGATCACCAAAGTGGCGTGTGTACCTCGCGAGGCATGAAACGCGGCCCCGAAGAAAGGGGGTCAGTACGGAATAGGTACTGAGTATGCAAAGCATGAAATACAGTAAACAGGATCATAATCGGAACAAGAAGTACAGAAAATAAGTACAATATCCAGAATATCAAATATTTGCTTTTGAAACACAAATCATGCATGGGGCTCAAGGAACATGATCACCACCCCGTCATTTGGCGCCATAACACATCATACTCCAGAAGATTTCATATCTCCGTAACCCGACATATCTCCATAACATATCATAACGCCATAACACATAATAACACCAAAATATATACGGTGCCCGGCCCTATAGCGAGGGGCTCGGCGAACCATAACACATCATACTCCGGAATATAACATAGTGCGCACGACGACATAACTGGCCCGGGACTCGGCGAAAGATATAACAACAGGATGCACGAGCAGAGTCGTGAGTAACCATATGCATAAAAATCATCATTACCGACTCAACGGATAAGTAAGTAATCAACACTCGGGGTCGGGGTGATAGTCATATTAAGTTCTTTCAAAAGTCATTAGAACTATACAAAAGGGAAAGTCTCGGGGGACCACGGACAAGTATCAAACCAATCCGAGCCGCCGTGAAAGTTAGAGACATTAACTCGTTATGGAATCCTTTACGAACGTATCGAACCGATCTGAGCCCGTCTATGAAAGTTAAAGGCCTTACCCAACATAAGATCTTTTAGGAACAAAAAAAAACTCTTTATACAACATTTGAAATCCAATCATATAAAAACATAAGGACCATAGTTCGACTACATTAAGGAAGCCAACATTAAGAAGTGACTAAGAATCGTATACAAGCTCGGATCTTAAGAATGGAGTTACCCCGAGGCTCGTATCATAGCCTACTTACAACTAAGACATGCCAAAAGAAAGAAAGGTTAGGCTTTACATACCTCGTCTGCTTCCTAAGCTAATCCGAACTTAGGTCTCGGGCTCCCCAAGATCTACAACAACGTCATTAGACACTAACATTAGCTATAGGTACTTAAGAATTCAATCCCAAACTAGCACTTTATCTACAGAAATTCGGGGAGCATTTCCTATAAATTCAACAACCCCGAGAATTGACTCGGCCAATTCATCAACAACAATACCAACAACCATATTAACAACATCAACAATCAATTCAAAGCTCGTTCTAACGTTAGTAACTCTTTTCTACATACTTTGGCAACATTTCATTTACATTGATTCAACTACATACATTCAAGCCAACATCGACGCTCGCACGTTCAAGTACTAATCCGAAACCATTCAAACAAGATTCAAGAACACTTCAACAATCCGCACAATATTCAAAACAATCCAACCAAAATACCACTTCACCCGAAACCTCCCCAAACCCGAGAACAACAACAACAACACATTCCTCTCTCCCAAATTCATGAATTACACCAACAATCCACACGTTAACAATGTCATTCTCATAAATATAAAAATTACATTAAAATCACGTTGGCCTCTAAAACAGCCCACAACAATTACAACTTCAACTTGAATCATTAAACTTTCATTTTCATCATAGAATCCATAACAACAACAACCAAAATACTAAATAAAATTAGTTCATCACTCTTACACCATACCACACCTACATGGCTCAACCCCAACATACATGGTTTCATGATTTTCATCTATTTCTACACTCTACAACATACACAAACCATCCATAACATATAAAAAGAAGATTAAACCTTACCTTTTCCACTTAACTTCACAACTTGGCTAGGGTTGTAAATGGTAGAAACGAATGGTTTGTTGACTCCAACAACTACTCCACGTTAACAAGGACCTTCCAATTGGTTGAATTGCTAGAAGAAAATATTTTTTTGATCACTATTTTTGGACCTCAATTTTTCTTGCTATGGCCGAATGGCTCCTCTTGTTGTTTTTTTTCCCCAAGTTTCTATAAGCTTCTAAGGGGTGAAGATGATGAATATGATTTATTAGTCATCTTTTGACTACATATATTATGCATCCATGTGGACCATGGCCCACACCCATTGCACGGCCACATGGCCCTTTGTTCATGAAATATTAACTTCCCTTTAATTCACTTTTAACCCCAAATTTTCCTTAATATTCCAAGTCAATAAAATCATAAGTAACTTATGCCTTAAAATAAAATCGGAGGTCAAAAGTCTTTACCTCGAACCCCGGAATAGTCTTGTCCTTAACTTATCATGGTTAGCTCGGATTATCCCAATGTGCAAAAAATACGGGATATAACACTAGTGTTGTTGTTAAAAATAGTAAGGAAAAGAAATAAAAGTCATACCTTCTCATGAAGAGGAAGGAAAGTACTGAAGGTGAGAAACCTAGTTCCTTATCTAAGAAACAGAAAACAAAATTGAGTGAATGGGAAAGAAGAGAAATATTGAAAACGCAAAAGTTCTGAATGGCAGAGTATTTGATCCAGAGATAGCCGAGAAAGCTGGGATGGGGGAACTTCTGGAAATGGTTGAATTCCATAAATGGAGTCATCCTTTTCAACCTCTAGTTGCTAGTTTGTTTGAAGATGAAGTGGTCTAGTTCTACACTAACTTGCTTTTCACTGATGAAACCTTATTCGCAAGTGTGAATGGGATAGACTTTAGTTTGGATGAATATGTACTTAGAAAAATCCTTGGGGTTTCCACTGAAGGCGTGAACAGAGTCAAGCAAAATATTCACCTCAGTGGAGTTCTTGAACCTCATTGCAAAATAGGAGGGAACCATTTCAGGAGAACGGGTCTACAAGGAACAACTCAAGCCTGAGTACCAGCTACTCTTCGAACTGGTCAACAAAGTCCGGCTGCCCCTTGCTGAAAGAAAGTCGATGGCTGCCATTCCTGACCTATATCTCATTGAAGCCTTGGACACCTTCACCCCAATTAGCTTGCCTGCTCTGATGATTGAGCACATAACAAAGGTAGTCAATGTTAAGGATGGTAGGCATGGACTGGCCTATGGTTTCTTTCTCTCTAAGGTATTTGTGCATTTTAAGATCAAGGCTAGAAAAGTGACAATAGGGACCAGGAAGCAGATGTTCACTCATGAAACTCTTGAGAAGTGTGATTTTGTCCCCAAGAAGGAAGGAGTTGGGAGCAGCTCGACAATCTCAAGACTGATTAAGGCCCAGGAAAGGGCAACTTAGGAAATTACCAAGCTAAGGCTGAAAATGCAATCTTGAAGACTAAGATTCAGAAGTGTACAATGAGAGGGGAGGAACTAGGTGTCGTTGGGCCGCTGGAAGAAGAAAATACTCAGCTCAAAGCTAAAATGGAAAAACTAAAAACAAAGGTGGAGGAACTGACCGGCAACTGGTCCAGGACTAGCGAGCTGCAAATGATAGGATCGATAAGCTTCTTAAGATGATCTCCTCTTAGCCGTCCAGTTCCCCCTTCCTATGACCTCCTCTTAAATCCCCTGCTTTCGTATTCCCTTAACCATTCTTTTGAATCCTTTTAATTTATGACTGTGGTACTACTGGCTGTTTAATTATCATATATTATACTCTTGAACTACTAATTTGTTTTTGTTGTAATCAAATTGGGCATTCTCTCTAATTTATGCAATGATATTTAACTTGTTTGTTTGTGTTTTGCTCATATTAGTGTTACCCCAATAGCCATGAGTTAAAGTTACTGTTTTTATTTGCTCATACCACTCTTACTCTTTTCAATTATGCCAAAGGGGGAAAGTAATTCAGAGGGGGTCAATTACGGTTGATACGATCTTTGAAAAGTTGTTGATTATGTTGAAAGACAGGTCTGATTCTCAAGGGAACAAGTGGAGATTTGATTCTCAAGGGGAATATCGATTATGAGTTTGTCATCATCCAAAAAGGGATAGATAAGTCATGACTATGTTGTATTTTGATGATTTAACAAACGTGTTCGAGGATCCAGATATGCTTTTAGAAGAACCAGATGGGATCTCTAGCCGTTCTGGGGTCACGGTATGCTTTTGTTGACAAGCTGGATGCGGCAACACAGCTACAGGTTGCTCATGGACAATACAAATGAAATATCCCTTTCATATCAACACTTGCTCCACCTATATAAAGCAAATATTACAAGTGAAAACCTAATACTTGCAAATCTGAAAATTACTATCTTCTCAAGTGTCATCATGCTCTCAAGAACCAAAAGGAAGGACAGTTCCCAATCACGAAGATGTCTTAAGTCCTTAGGTTTGTTGAGTCTTTGTCATTTGTTCCTTATCTTGTATTCCTACGACTTTTAAGAAGTGTAATAGTAGATGATTATCAACCATTCTAAGTTTGTTCACTTGGCTAGAGTTAGTCAAGGCGTGTTCTTTGCAATAGAGTTATTGTAAGGGGGAGGGATTAAGAGTTTAATTCCTAGGTTACAATATGTTGTAATCTGAAGTTGCTCGTTTATAATGAAGTTTGAGCAAATCCTACTACTGTGGGTCGTGATTTTTAATCCCTTGAGCAAGGAATTTTTCACGTAAATATCTTGTATTATTTACTTTCTGTCGTACTAAAAGCAACAGATAGAGAACCTGGTTCTCTATCTTTTGTTTGGTGGACTCTTATATTCTATCATTCAACAACTTTATTTTGATTAGAAACTAGGAAGGAAGATAAAGAAGAGAAAAAAACTTTGTCCATTGTTACACCCCGTAGTTTGGTACGCGGAAATTCGTAGGTGTTGGCGGTTTTAAGTATGGACATTGGAGTTACCTCCAAGAATACACGAGAATAGATGTGCTTATCTTATGTTTATGAGGGTTAGTTAAGGAAGGATTGAAGGGCAAGTGAATCAAGGAAATTAAATTTATTAGAATTTTGAAGAAAATATGAGGGGCAATTTTGGCCCAACTTGGAAGAAGAATATCTTTTAGTATATGAGGAGTTTTAGGAAGAATATCTTTTAGTATATGAGGAGTTTTAAGGTAAAGCAAAAGCCTAAAATGAAGTTTGTCGAGTCTAGTTTCAACGCAACAACCCGCGCATCGATAGGACATCTTCGTTACAATTTAGGGAAAATCTTGAAAAACCTTTTGCTACGGTCTTCTACGGTCTTTGCTATATCTTGCCGACTTTGAGCCACTATAAAAAGGTTAAAAACCCCATTTTTTCCATCAAAAACTTCTAAAAATTTTCCAGAAAATTCAGCAACCAACACTCTCTTATATCACATAAAAGGTGAGGATTTTGAGTCAATTTCAAGTTACGGCGTATTAATCAAGGTCCTGACAACGTGTAGTCTCGTTTTTAATTTCATTTCGTGTTGGAGTTGGCTTGGAAACAAAGTAAATATTGAAGATCTTGCTACTCTAGTAAAGATAAGGTATGAATTATTGAATCTCTCTCTTTATTAACATTGATTTAGGAATATTTAGAGAATAAAATTTATAGTTTGTTGTGTTGATGTTATTGGCTTATGGGTTGAGGTTTGAAGAGAGTTTGGATGAAAATATACATATTTATCTTGTAGAATATTGAGGATGTTGTTGTTAATATTGTTGGTATTGTTTGGGAGTTGTTTTGGTATTTGGAGGAAGTAGATGATATAGGGGAGATCTTTTGCCCAAATTTTCGTAACCCAAATTAGTCTTCCATAATTAGTGCTTATAAGTTGATGGAAATATGATGAAAGTATGATTAAAGATGTATTTATCGATATATAGGTTCGGGTGAAGGGCAAGCATCGGTGTATAGAATTCTTTAAGTGGTGGCTTGACGGATAAGGTATGTAAGGTGTTCGTTTCCTTCTTTAGAGAACAGCTAGAACATGAACATAGGCGTTCCATAACAACTTCACTCCATTCCTATGCTATGTATTTCAAATCTTAATGCCTTACTTATTTGATTGATTCTTACCATATTATCATGTTTATCACCATTAAGCTAATTCCTTGGATTCGATACGAGCTCCATAATTCATTCGGAGGTTATGACCTTATGTCACTCCGAAACATTGTTACTTCACCGGCTTATTATGCATGGTATATATGTATGCATGCACTATTTTACTACACCGAGCCGCGTTATAGGCTCGCTATTATGCAACACTGATCGATTGGTATTACGGACCAAGTCCCGAAAGGGCGGGTACGTTACACACCGAGTTCCGAAAGGGCCGGGTACGTTATCCGAAAAGCCGGGTACGTTATGATGATGATACTATTTATATATATGTATATGCTTGCATATGATTTTAAACTTGCATTGTATCACGTACGTTCTCGAATGGCGAGGTTACTTATTGTCTTTGTATCTCCGTTTTACTTATGTTATTGATTTACTTACATACTCGGTACTTTTATCCGTTCGATGTCCCATTACGGGGCTGTTGCATTTCGTCTTTACCGCGGGGTTATTGAAGAGCGACCGCATAGAGACTTTCTAACTTCGGTGTTAGCAGTGCCACTTCTTCTCTTTGTCTTTTGGTATTTTTCTCGCTAGTGTAGTATATGTTCATATGTACACTCTTAGAGGCTCATAGACATAGTGGGATATGTAAATATTATGTATGGCCTTGTCGGCCTTGTTTTGAGTTACGGATAACGGCCTTGCCGGCTTTATGATATACTTTATGTTGTGGCGACCTTGTCGGTTTGCATATATACATATGTGTTGAATTATCGGATATTTCTATGTTGGGCGTGCGAGTGTTCTTTGAGTTATGGTATGTGATGTCCAAGTAGCATTAAGTCGAGGTGACTTTCGGCCTACGGGTCGGAGCCTGTCATATTCCTCATTGGGGCTGTGACATCCATATCCCAGTTCAAATGAACATAGTAAAAGTTTTGATAAGATTAACCCCCGTTTGGATGGTTGTTTCCCTGTGGTTAATTAATGTATGGTTTTTTATGAAATCATGTTTGTATCCATTGTTCTTGTGTTGTAAATCCGTTGTAATTTCGTGGTTATATAAGAATGAAAAAGTTCAACTTTTGTAACTACAGATTTGGTGATTTTTGTGTGGTTACGTATTTCACTTCTCGATTATACCCCCACCCTCACCCTACCACCTGCCCCCACCCTACCCTAACCTACCCCTTTGCCACCCATCCCACCTTACCACCCACTACCTCCACCCTCATCCCACAACCACCCACCTCACACCACCCACCACTCGCCCCTCCACCGCCCCTACCACACACCCCTACCCACCACCTACTTATTTTTAAAAGTTTCTATTTTATCCTTTACCTGAGTTTTATTGATATATGTAAATTTCTAATTAAGAGTTAAGGATGTTTTAGTAAACTTACAAGTTATTATACAGTAACATACAGTCAAACTAAACAATCCAAATGTTGTTAAACCATAACAAACGATACAGTCTATCAAAACATTATGTTCATTAATACAGTACAATACAATACAACACCATAATGTACCATACCATATTATACATTAATGAACCACGGGAAACAACCATCCAAACAGAGTACACGCCTCAGATTTAATTTTTGCAAACTCTAATTTGAGGCTAGGTAGTGTATTCAAATCTATAATGTACTAGAAAACTTGCCCGCACGAATTTTAAATAAAATTTTAAAAAAACTTAACCCAAAATCAATATTTATTCTTCAATCAATGTTATATTCTCTATTCGTGTGATTCTTTTTGTCAAGAGTTCTTGTGTTGCTCGAATCTCCTAGCTACTTTCATGTTCTTTTTCTTTGTCATTATCCTTTTTTTGTAGATCTTTTCTTTTTGTTTATTCTCAATGATATTAAGATGAATGAATGAAAAGATATTTTTCTACAAATTGAAGTTTGACATTTCCAGCTAAACAATATCTCTTCATATAAGAATGTCAACCTTTTATATAACTCATCCAACAAAATTTTATAATATTGAAATATTAAATTCTAAAAGACAATTTAGTTTACTAACTCACACTTTATACATCTATCATTAGAATTACTCTTCTTTTCTTATCTTGCAATGCATAACTTCATCTACATAAATTTTGATCTAATATAATCTTAAAAATATATAATATATAAACCTTTCTTTGCTCATTGCTTTGGTTTAATCTCTATAATATCATATAATTATAAAAGTAAATGTTGCTATTTTCAAACATTTAAATCAAATAAATGAGAATTTCAAAACTCACATGAAGTTATTTAAATGAAATAAGGTAATTAAGAAATACTATCGTATGCACAGAAAAAGTCATCTATCTATGCAATTATTGTTGGGTTAGCAAGACTTGAAGCGTTTGAAATGTCAACGGTTTAGTTTTTAAGGTTGAACGTATCACAAACAAACCTGTAAAAGAAAATTTCGAACGATGTGAGGGGTAGTTCCAAAATATCTGCAGAATAGCTGAATAGGAAAAGAAACTTGAAGAAAATATTCACACATATACAAAAAGAAAGCTAAATCTAGAGGAAAAATAAATATTTGAAGAAACTTAGAAGGCTTTATTTGAAGAAACTTAGAAGGCTTACTCCATAAAGAAGACAATATATGCAATCAAATATTTTCGGAAACGAAGTATCCTGACAATCTTTAAAGACCCACCAATGCTTTCAACGTAACTCTATAGTACCATTTCTCAATTATAAAAATTGCCAATCCGGCGTACCTTTTAATCATCCAACATATGTAGTAAGAATCTTCTAAAGCATCCTAAATTAGAGAAAGAATATCTCAATTATCCACAGCACCAAACGCACAAATGCATGTATTTATAGTCAAATAGTGAGGGGAAGTTGAATAGAGCTGGTAATTGGAGAATATGAAGATGGTGAAAACATAAATTCTTGAGGATCAAATTTAACCGATAACTTATTTTTGCTTTGATTTCAGGTAATTAAATTGTTTATATACATTAGTCTACATTTATTATAGGGGAAAGGCTTACCTGCATTCTTTTCTTTTTTCGGTGCTTTTAGACGTTTGGAGTTCTTGACTCCACAAATTCTTTGTAAACAGCAGTGATCATACTACATCTTGGTGCCAAAAAGAAACAATTGTTACGTTAATAAATCAGCAAAACACTTCATAATTGTCTGCTTTCAGTTTCTTTAGGAATAATTAAGAAAGAGTAATGTGTAATTGATGTAGCATGTTATAAATGAATGAATAGGACAAAGAGAATTGAAAGAATGATGGGAAAAAGTCACCAGGGTAGAGAACGTGTGTATGGAATTTAATGTTAAATAATGAATGACATAAAGAAGGTGGATTTAAATTATTTTTTTCCAGATTCTTTGGACATCAAATAAGGTAAAAAAATTCAAAAAATAAAAAAAAAGATAAATAGAAATGGTGGTCATAGAGAGGTGTCACATAGGATTGTTTATGCCTAACTTTATATTATATATGAATTTGTTTGTTCAAACTATTTTCTTTTTTCATTAAAGAGATTAATTGCTACACATCAATAACAACATTTAATATGTTTTATATTTTGGCTGTTATAAATAAAAAGTGCCCGACAATTGGTTGAATTAACATAAAATAGAATATATGAAAAAATGAAGGAATACATAAAGCCCCCAACTTTATCTTTTACAACAACAACAAACCCAGTAAAATTTCACAAAGTGGGTCTGAGGAGTGTAGAGTGTATGCAGACCTACCCTATCGTGCAAGGTAGAAAAGCTATCTCCGGTAGACCTCGGCACAAGAACAAACAATTCAAAGCAGTATGAAAAAGCAATAACAAGAGTGAATAAGCCATGACAAAATACTGTATAAACATGATAGAGCAGTTTGAATAAAAAGGAGCAATAACTACCACAAATGAATATAATAATCGAAGTACAAAAAACAACAGATAATAGCATAAATCAAAGGACAAGAAACTATAAAAATAATACTATTACTACTAGTATGCACGAATACACGTGACAACGCTCAACTACCTACTAACCCTCTATCCTAATCCGTGTCTTTTATAATTTCCTATCTAAGGTCGTGTCCTCTACAAGCTGGAACTGCGACATCTCCTATCTAATCACCTTTACGGATATTTCTTCGGCCTACCTCTACCTCTCCTGAAACCGTCCAAGTTCACAACAGCTTTTGACTTTCCAAATTCCCGTTGAACTTACCAAATCGTATTAAGGTTAGTAAAACATATTATAATAATTATTAAATTACTTTTTGATTATTATAAAATAATAACTATATAGCTATTTCAGTAAGATTGTTATAGGTCGTAATTTTTATAAAGAACATATTATTATAGTGATAGTGTTATTGTTGTTATGGTAAAAAAAAAAAAAAAAAAAATGACCCGCAAGGGTAGCTCAGTTGGTTGAGCATGAGGCTTTCATAATAGAGGTCTCAGGTTCGAAATTCTTGCCTACAACAGCAGGAGATTTGTCTCTGGGTCGAGCTTGTCGCATAGGGCTTGCCTAGCGCTGGTTATCTCTTGTGTGGTTTGCGAGCTATTGCACAAGAGCTGAGTTTACCCTGTGTGCACCCGAAGGATAGCGGCCGTGGGTACCCATGTTATATAAAAAAAAATGGGTGCAATGATGAAAGATAAATGTAACATAAAAAATCGATAATTCTTTTTACCTATTATAGTGAAATATTGTTTCAGAGTGACGTAAAATAGTACGTTTTTATCAATTCAAAAAATGTTATCTATTATTATTATTATCAATTTTTAATAAATATCTTTTCCAGTAATTCATTTAAATAAAAATTCTTTTTTTTTTTTTTGGGAAAAACTATATTGGCCGAGCCTAAGGTGATAGAATTTCAAGGAGAGCAATCAGAAAAAACTTGTAAACATGATATCGGCATTTCGGAATACTTGTACTAGTGTTTTCTCTCATTATTACTTGTTAAACCCTAAACCCTACTTTCCTCTCCTTGTCATTTCCACCCAAAATTTCTCCATTCCCAATAATTCCAACCCAACCTTATCATCAAGTTCTTCTTCACTCTGTATTAAATCTCGTTGTCACTCTACATTTCCTTCCATTACTACAATGTCCGATAAATTGGAGAAACAGTTTGAGGAATTTCGGCTACAGTTGGAGGAATCGGGGAATTTAAGGGAGAGAATAAGAGCAGTGGCTACGGAGATTGAATCAGTTACGAGGACCATTTATGCTAGCCTTCTTCTTGTTCATCAGTCTCGCCCTGTTCCTGGTATTCAACAATCAACATTACTACTCCGTCCGGTCTAATTTATGTGTCTATCTATGCGTTTTTGAAATGTTAAATGCAATTCTAGCGATAACGACATACCCAATGTAATCCCACAAGTGGAGTCTTGGGAGGGGTTGTGTTCCGGTATAAAAAGCCATGGGAAAAAAACTATAAGAATGATTCTAGCTCTAAATGACATCACATTTTTTATGGTACATTTTAAGCTCGGTGTCCAGTAAAATTAGAGAGTAGTACTCCCTCTATCTCAATTTATGTGAAGTTTAAGAATATATTGAACACTTTTGAAACTCGTGGTCTACAATAAGGCATAGATATCTGTGCGCCTATAAATCATTTAATTAAGGGTAAAATGGAAAGTTTAAAGTTAAATTGTTACTACTAAATATATAAAGGTGTCATTCTTTCTGGGACTGCTGAAAAGGAAAGAGTGTGACATAAATTGGGACGGAGGGAGTATCATTTTTCTCTTTTCCTGCCTTTACATAGAGAATGTGTTCTTGAGTTGTGCTGTAAATGTTTGTGCTTCATTTCCTTTGCTTTAAGATTATCTGTGCTTATGTATGACTAAGATACTTTTAGTTTGGGATGTATTTGTAGTACGGATATCAAGAGCAGGCGGAGATTGAAATATTTATCTGAAAGCTTGTAAAGGTCTGAGTAATTTTCTTTTTTTCACACAGTGAGTGATGTTGTTGGTGAGGCGAGGCATGTAGAACATAAGTCCAGAGTTAAGAGGCAATTCTAATCAATGCCATATTTTTACTAGTCTCCTTTCTTCCAAAAGAATATGACTACCCAATTAGTTAATTAACCTAACTTTGCATTTAAAAGATTGAAGATATCACACTATTTTAGAAATTTTGGACTCAAACCATTTGAAAGAGCTGAGATAAAATCTCATATCAAATAATTTACTTCTATGGCTACCTGCTTAGCATGCTCATATAAGGGTTGCAACAATGTTAACTTTTAGTCTTAGTATGTCCTTAAGGCAAGTTCATACTTGAATTAATAAATGAAGCAAATCTTTTTAACCATTGGGTTATATCATCTTCATCAGTTAACAAAGCCAAATTTGTTTTTAAAAGATAACAGTAGTTTGACCTTTAAAAGAGAAGGGGAAAACAACAATATAAACAAGAAATGCAAGTTGGTCAGGCATTGCAGGAAAGTGGCAGAATAATAGGGCCATAGTGGAGGATGGAGGGATAATAGATGCACGGGGAGGGAGAAGATAGGGGATAAAGGATGACGCAAAAGAGAAGGTCATCCTTTGAGTTATTTAAATAAGAGGGAGAAAAGGTCATTATGGCATGCCTATGATTCAAGCCTCCATAATCACCCCAACACTGATATTTAGTTGTAGGATCCCCAAAAGAAGAAGAAGAAAGCTACCAAATGTGAGATTGTTCTTATCCGCCTTCTTATTTACCAACTAACTATGATTCTATGACCCCTCGAGCGGTACAGGGGAAAAAAGAACCCCTAAACTCTAAAGCAGTACAGAACATCCATTCTTAAGATTGTAGGAATTAGAACTGAATCAATGAAAGGAAATGCTATTTCTCTTTACTTAGCATGCGTAAATCCAATCAATTTGTAATATGGCCAAGTGATTATTAATATTCATCATAAATTTTATCAGTAGTGAACAATTATAGTACTTTTCAGTCCTTGGCGATCAAACTGTATAGTAGTTATGGAGAGATAAATGATATTTCTTTCTGAAAAAAAAAAAAAAAAATCAAACTGTACAGTAAGAACAAGAGAAAAGTATCTTCCCTGTGAGCCCCAGGGCTTTGGTCTAGTGGTGTGACTGCAGCAGTAAAAAAGTTTGGTATTCAAGTGGAGAGGGTTAGCGGGGCGGGCTGAGTTTCGAACCACGCGCCACTGGCTATCGAAGATTTCTCGGTTATAAAAACAGAAACAGAAAGTACATGCACTCTGGTACTCTATAATGTGCATCAGCTAAGATCAACTTTAAGCTATAAAGTTGCTGATGTATGTCTGTTGGACGTGACAAACTTTTCAAGTAGTTTCACTTGATTGTGCATAAAGTAATGCCCATGCTTTCTTTTTCATGGAAATGGTTGTTTTGACTCAGGAACTTGTCAACTTCTCTAGAAATTTTACTAAACAAGTGCTCTACTCTTCAAAACTTTCTGTGATAACTTCAAATCATACAGTTAAGGATAATTGCATTAATTGACGTATGGGGAAGATTATACTAGGTCATGAAAAGGTAATTTAAAGAAAAGGTCCAGGCAACTTTATCAGTTTTCTTGCAATAGTTAATATTAGCATATATTTTTCTTTGACATGTGACATAGACTAATATTGTTCCGTTCTTTATGATGCAATAGAGGTTATAGAGAAGGCTAAGGCTCAGATTGGAGTGCTGAAGGAACATTATAGTCGGCTTTCAGAAATTTTGCGTGAATGCCCTGGTCAGTATTACCGGTGAGTGATACTTGAATTACCCTCTTTTCTTAGTTCCTCAAAATGAGATGATTTTGTAATTGTCCATTTTTGGTGTATTAGGTATCACGGTGATTGGAAGAGTGAAACCCAAACTGTGGTATCATTGCTTGCTTTTATGCATTGGTTAGAAACAGGGGCTCTTGTTCTGCACAGTGAAGTTGAGGAGAAACTTGGCTGTAAGTTTTCTTCTCTGTTTACAATATTTCCTTTTCCCAAGAAGTCCTTGGATATTTTCTAGGGAAAAATGCATAAGTTTTTTTTTGGTATAACAATTATTTAATACTCTACATTAGTTGTCTCGGGTGCAGCATTCATTTTTTTTTTTTTTTTTTTTTTTTGGTATATGTGATGTTTAGCTGTTCCCCTCATATTTGCAGTGCCAATCTTCCATTTGAATTGCCAATGCTGTTTCTTTTACCCCATGGCCCTCGAAGGAAGCTTCATATTTCCCTTATCTTTCCCTATCTTACAATTTACTTTCTTAACCAATTACATTTGAATTTAAATAGTATATCTTTGAACATTTAGAGTTTAAATAGTGATTTTTGATGAGGAAATTTCAACTTCAACTCTCAATGGTGAAAAAGCAGGTTAGAGGCCTATTCTTAGTTGCCCTTCATAAGCTAATAATTTCATACCTTTTGTGGTGAATGGGTTTTTATGAGTTCATTCCTTGATCTTTGTCGTGTACATGCTGTCTTAATTCCACATTTCCTCCAAATTATGGTTGGAAGTAGGGAGATCTGCTCACTCGCCCTCGCTGTAATGCTTGGTATTGCCTCTCTTTGCACCTTCTACCGTTCTTGGACAATTATCACCTTTCTTTTTGGGGATTGATCAGAACCAGTATTTTGAATTTTCTGACAGCAAATGCTAATTAGTAATGAGGGAGTGTCAACCTTTTAAAAGCAAAAGCCAATTGAAAACTTAAGGCAAGAATAATCTCTTAAATTGGCTATTTCTGCAAAAAAATTCTTGCACGCTTGTTGAGGTGAATGGGCTCTTCGATACTCAAAGTGAACGTCATGTTTATTTCTATCAGTTTTGATATATGTGTTTATTTTGGTTGGATTAGAGAATGTCTGAAGTTTTTAACTTTCCATACTTGTCTACTTTGCAGTGACGCCAACAGAATTTGGACTTGATGTTGACGACTATCTTATTGGTGAGTGACCCTATATTTCCGTAAATCCTTGGTATAAAACTCGCTGTTATTCTTTTTTGATGGGTAAACTTGCTGTTATTATTTTGTAAATATTTCAAGGATAATTACAAGTGTGGGTGATTTTTTGGTTCTGCTGGTTTGAGGTTCTAGTCTGCCACATTTTTAAGGAATTCATTATGCATATGCAGTCAGTGTTGTTTCCAGATCAGAAGCTTATATGTGAAAGCCTGGAACTTGCTTTTAAAGGATTTTTTGCTTGCCAGGCCGGAGGCATCTTTCATGCGTTCCATGTTTGCAAAATACCACCTAATCTTCATGTATATGCATTGAAAGCGAGTTTAAGGCATTGTAACTTTGTTGTATTGTTTGATTCAATATTTTTGGAGGTGCTAATACTTATTTTATTCTGGCAGGTATTTGTTTCATGTCCAATGAGTTGGTAAGCGCGATAGCTAGCACCCAGAATATATTTGTTTTTCTGTTTTATATGACCAAGTTAATCTTGGTAGCTCCCTGTCTTGGTTTTGACACAAAACTCCTCGTATATTATGTTTAAGGTTGTCTTAGTTCTTCCTTCTCATGTGGTAATCGGTGAATTTAAAGCATTTCTGGTAGTTACCTCTGGTTATCTGTGAATATGTGATAATGCTATGAATTGCAAAACTTTCAAGCAATGGTGTCGTAGCCACTCTAATTAGCCAAGGCTATTGACAATATAGGCTACTGGATTGATGAATCATGTGGTAATTGTGTTGCAGCCTAGATATGTGGTGAACCAAGTGACAGCTGGGGATTATGATTGCCCAAGTAAGGTTTTGAAGTTCTTGACAGATCTTCATGCAGCATTTCGCATGCTTAATCTCAGAAATGATTTCTTGCGCAAAAAGTTTGACGGTGAGCTTTCAATTCCATATAAATTAGATTATCCTTTGTCTCCTTGTCTTATAGAAAAGATCCTTATAAATTGCATAGTTAGATCACTAAGATTTCTAGGTATCTTTAGTTGAAATTTGCTCTTGTAATGCGTGAAAAGAAATACGAAGGAAAAGATTATTAACTCTAAAAAAAGTGAAATCTGTCCTTGTTTGAGCGCTTGGAGAAATGTGAGAAAAAATAGAGGTTATCTAGATTCTAGTTTAAATCAAAGCTTTAGGACAAAACGGGGGAAGAGGATGATTAAAATAAAAGTACTGCTGGTTCGAAGAAGAAAAGAACATCAGGCAAATCTTTATCAAAAAGAAAAGAATATCAGACAAATTGTCCGACATGCTTAAATTGTGTATATTTTTTCTACTAACCAAATAAAGTGGTTAGAGAAATATGCATTATTTTGCAAACCAGTCAGTCCAACTTCTCCAGCTTGAGCAATAAACTAATTTTGTCATGGTGGATTTTGGACTGTTTTTCTAAAGAAGGTAATTAGTTAATAGCATTGAAGCTAGACTGATCATCTTCACTCCCAAAAAAAAAATATTTTCCACAATAAACCAGTGTGTGAATGCATGTTAGAACTAGGCCTGGTCTATTCAGAATATTAGTTTGATTAGGTTGCTGGGGAGAAAATAGTCAGGCATTGAGGAACTTCTTATAACTTTTCTTTGATGGTCAATATCTCCTTTTAAGCAATGGGAATTGGTCATGCATTTAAAAAAATTCACCATTCTTTTCTAGTCAATATCTTATACAAATTGATCTCAACAAACCATTAGACATTAAAATTACCCCATCAGGGAGAAGGCAAGGAGGAAGAGATAATGTTGATGCTTGTTTGAATGAGATCTAATCTTTCCTGATAAAAATGCAAGGACGGGGGGGGAGCGGTTGTGGCTCGTGGGTGTGGAAGGTTGATCTGCATTGTTTCTTTTTTTCTTTTTTTTTCCCTGGCTTAGGACTACCGAATTCTCCTACCTTCTGTTGAAACTTCTGTAAGGCAAGAAAGTTACGTAAGTTAGAACACTATGCACACTAACTGTATTTTTAAGAAGGGTGCATTTGTTCTCTATGCAAGTTTTCATAACTACTTCTATATTTCCTTTTCCTCTGGGTTTCCCTAAATTCAAATATTCTTGGATTTCTTATTTTGAATCAAAGTGTTATATTCAACGGGTTCCTTATTTTAGTGAAACTTCATATCTAAATTTTAACGCTTCTCTCAGTTACCAATTTAAAAAAAAAAAAAAATTTAACGCTCTTGTTGTTTTGTGCAGGAATGAAATATGACCTGAGGAAAGTTGAGGAAGTCTTCTATGATGTAAAAATCAGAGGCTTGGCAGCCAGTGGAGACTCAGCTGGAGAGAAGCAGGCCCAAGGACAATCTTGAATATCTTTCTGTGACCTGACAATTAAAATAGGATTTTGTATTTGTGTATGTTAAGGACGGGAAGCGACTCTGGTCCAGATTTAGTTTCTCCTATAATGACACAATGCAGGTTCTGTTGATGAAACAGGAAAGAGTTGAAACCTATGCTACTCGTTTTGCGCTAAGTCCTGCATTGATGGTGAACTTGCAATTGTGATCATTGTAAATTCTATTCCAAATAGGGTTTTTAATCTCTTGTCAAAAAGAAGATATACTATTGGTTTTCTCCGACAATTCTTTTTAAAGCTTTTTTTAGAACTGGAAGAAAATAGTTTAGTATTGAAAGATATTGTGGCCAGATAAGGAAACCCAGAAAATGCACGTGCAGTGGAAGTGCACGAGTCCAATCAAATCATTGCTAGAACTGAGCCCTGCCTGCAATATAATGTTGTGATCTCCCCGTGGGGCTTTTGGCGGTAGGCCCCAAACTTCATGTGCTCTACATCCCTAGTTAATCTTTCCAATCTTTAGATATTTGAGTCTGAAGTTAGGCTTAATAGTTCCCTAACTTCACATTCGCTGAAGTTAGAAAATTTTTAGTCCAAAATGTTTGAAGCTGGGACTTGCAAAGCCTAATTTCGAACCTCAAATCAAACAATCATCCCTAGTTCCTTTTATTGCCTTACATATATATATAAATCAAATTTGCTGAATTTTTGAAGTTCATACACTTGGAAAGAAACATCAAAATGGTTTCAAACTTTCTTTTTTGGAGCTAATCTGAATTTGCTCAAGTGTGAGGGCATGTCAATTAATTCTGAAAGTAAGGTAGAGTTTCTATTAATCAACCTCGAGGAGGTAGAGTTTCTATTAATCAACCTCGAGGGACAAGATGTTGCTTGTTAGTCCAATAATATGGTGATTATGCCCCACTTGCATGTGGTTATTCTACAATGCTACTCCTAGTGCCTAAAAACATATGGCATGGTAAAAAACATCTATCTATATCTCTATTATTTTAAAAGCATGAATATAAATATAAATGTTGGTAACCGAGAAATATTTACGAAACGTAACGATAGTTTTATACTTATTTACAAAACATAACGATATATTACAAAACATAATGGATTTTCATATATTTTTCGTTTTTTTATTTTTTTTCCAGAAAATATATATATTTTTATTAAAAAAATATTTTTATTTTTAAAAAAAATAATTTTTATATATATTTTTTTAAATATTTTTTTTTTTTTTTGCTCAATGGCTTAAAAAATTACCTCATATTTAATGTGTATGACCCTATTGTATGAAATGTGTATGTGTGAGCAAAATTTTTAATATAATTTTCATATACAAAATTTTGAGCTGAAAACTTTAAGCCTTGAATATATGAAAATTGTTACAATGTTGTTGTAGTTGTATTAATTTTAAAGTTAAAAACCCTAATATGAAATTTATATACAAACAATGTGAATGAAATTCTAAGTCTTGAGGAAGATATACACATTTCATATCATTCTCATGCATAAAATTTTAAACATAATGTTTAAGCCTTGATCAAGATATACAATTTTCATACGTTCTTCATACATAAAATTTGAGCGAACTTTTTAAGCCTTGAGCAAGATATACACATTTCATACACAAAAATTCGAGCGATTATTTTAAGTCTTGAATGTTGTATCAAAGTTATATACAATGTTGTTGTAGTTGTATTAATTTTATAGAAATCTAACATGAACTTTATACATGAAAATGTGATTCAAATTTTAAGACATGAGCAAGATACAAATTTCATATTGTTTTCATACACACAATTTTGAGCGGATTTTTAAGCCTTGAACGAGATATACACATTTCATACACTAAATTTTTAGCAAACTTTTTAAGTCTTTAGCGAGATATACACATTTCATACAACTTTCATAAATAAGTTTTTTAGCAAAAAAAAAAATATTTTTTTTAAAAAAAAAAAAAATATTTTTTTAAAAAAAAAAAAAAAAATTTTAAAAAAAATTATTTTTAAAAAATAAAAAATAATTTAATTTTTTTTTTTTTTTTTTTTTTTTAAATATAAATATTTTGCATAGGATTTGTAATGTTATGTTTTGTAAATATAAAACTATCGTCACGTTTCGTAAATATTTCTCCTTAAGATGTATATATATGTCAAAGACCCTATAAATATTGGTAGACCGAAATATCATTCAAATATTGAACGACTTTTATACCCTTTAAAGATAAATTAAGTCTTAATAAAATAATTCTATAATGGATAAAATTGTAAATTTAATAACTTCTCCTAATATGAATTCGCATAAACTTCTAATCTTAATCAAACACCGCCTATAGGATCCTTCAAATTTTACTTCCAACGTGCATGATATAGGATATAATCCCATTTGTTTATGGACATCAAAGATGATAGTAGACTGAAAAATTGATTTCCCATCCTTTTTCAATTTGAACCGTACATTTTAATTTGATATGACCCTATTGTATGAATTGATTTAAAAAATGAAGGAGCCAAACAATTTTATTATTTTCTTCAAATTTTCAAAGCTGAAAATTTAAGGACTAATTACACTATTAAACACCAATGTAACATGATTTCAAGACAATGAGTGTAACGTATTTTAAAATTAAACACTTACACCTCCTATATTATGGAATTCCTATTACACCCCCTATGATGTATATATTCAAAAGTGGGTATATCAAAACTGGGTACTATTACTACTACTACTACTACTACTTTGATTGAGTAAAACGAATAATAATGTTGGTTGATCTTTATACCCTTTATTAATTAAATTATCTCTATCACGTTAATGAACAAAAAAGTAAATATTTCATTTATAGAGTCCAAGTTAAAATATAGAGATAGGGTCCAAGACTAGCATGTTGAGAATGATTAGCAAATAAATATGCTAGAACATAATCGGTAGGATAGTAGTCCTATACCCGTGTGACTTCTATTAAAGGCAACATAGTGTATTAAATAAGTCAATGAAGAATCGACGTTACGAGTCTTTTCTTTCCTTTTTTTTTTTTGGGTCATAATTAAGAACTTTGATATATCTCATGTCCTTGATATTCACCAGGTTAAAAGATAATGTAAGATTAGAAATATTTGTATTTAGTTTTTTATGGCAAATATTATCGGAATGTTTAACCTAAAATCTAGATTAAAGATTAACAATTGAATTTATAAAATAAGGTTGTACAAGTGAATTATCTAATTTTAATTAATCTCTAGATAGTGATTGCCACGTGTTGGCTTTATGGTTACTTCATCTTTGATATTGAATTATTTTAGTTGTAACATGTTTTCTATACGAGTAAAAAGAAGAAAAAGGTAAATACCGGCAACATCAATTTCAAAGAAGTAGATACAATCCTATACTATAGTAATATTTTTGCAACTCATTAAATAAATATATATAATTACAAATAATATTATCTAATATCTTTTAATATGGTTGAGATTGACTTGAAATAACGTGCAACTGCACGTTTATAATTATTTTAATAGCATGAATATAAATGTTGGTAGACCAAAATAATATTTACATATTAAAAATACGTTTATACCCTTTTAGTCTAATTCTACTATATTTTTATTGACTATTTTGGTAAATATAAAAAGTGTCACAACTAAAACTAGAGTTTAAAGCAAATACTACTTCTAATTTTCGATTTCGAATCAAATAAGTTAAAGAGTTGCTATCACATTCAAATTAGGAAGTATCAAACGGATATCCTTATTTTCCTTGGAGTAAGTGTGTGATTGAAAGTTATTTGTGCAGGTTAAGTGTGTGATTGAAAGTTATTTGTGCAGGTTAGAATTTGAAGTCTAACAAATAAAATGATTAGATAATTATTAGACCATAATTTGATAGGTTAGGTATTTTTAGATTACTTTATATGTGTGGTCTTAAAAGATAGAATAAGAGTCGTTAAACTAAAGTAACGTATTAATTTCAAGACAATGAGTAACGTAAACGTTGAATAAAATTATAATCTTAAATATTTTATCCAATATTTGAGACTTTGAATTCAATTAATAATAAAATATCATTAAATTAATTACTCCTTTTGGAGAAATTAAGGTACGTTTAAGGAACTAATTATTTAAATTTCTATTTTTAATAGGTTAAAAGAGACGGAAGGGAGTTCTTAAATATTTGGAAATCAATGAGAAAAAAATTGCAGTTGAAGGTTTATATTTTAGGTTTTAATTCGTAAAACATATATAGAGACTACTAGCAAGATCAATTTTTGTTTGTTTAGTTATTTTACAAATTTGATAATCGCATTGTGTAGGATATGGTATGAGTTTCTTTTCCCTATATCTATTTTTTGTGGTTTATTAATTATGTTAACTTATTTTTCATGAGGTGCTAATTCTTGAATTGATATTTATATTTATTTATGGATTGGTTGGATGTATTTTTTTACGTATTACTTGAATTTTTAATAGAAAATATTATTATACCTATTAGTGATCACTTTATTTTTAAGTTATTAACTAAATATTTTTAAATTTGATTGATATTCTTGTAATGTAATTTTGTTTAGTAATGATTTTCAACACTTTTGTATTTGTAAATGACAATACACAAATATATGGTCACTTGTTCTCTAATATTGTATTATCTTAGTCGTGACATGTTTTCTATATGGGGAAAAAGAAGAAAAAAATAAATACTGAGAACATCAATTTCAGCAAAGTATATCCTAAATCATATACTATGCTAACATTTTTGTAACTCACAAAATAAATTTAAATAATTACAAATAATGTTATCTAATAATTTTTTAGTATGATTGAGATTAATTGAGAATGTTTGCATTTGACTGCACGTTTGAGAAGTATTAAGTGGCTACAACCAAATAATATTTTTGTACCTCATGAAATAAATAGTACGTATGTAATTTCAAACAATAATACCTAACATTTGCTATGATTGACATGGATTAACGTGCGAAGTACGTTCATATATAAAGACTAGTTATTTTAAAAGCATGAATATAAATGTTGGTTGACCAAAATATCCTTTAAATATTGAACGACTTTTATACCCTTAATAGGCTATAATCATATTTCCCTAAAACCCTAAAAGAAACGTGAGGAGCATTATCCTAGAAACGTGAGGAGTATTATCCTACTAACACTAGGAACTTAAGTTCTAATCCTATTTCTATGCTATTTTTTTATGTTTTTAAAATTACCAATTCTTCATAGTAATTTGAGAAATTGATATCCTTTTCTTTTTCTATTTGAATTGTATTCCTAATTTAAATGATATTCAAGCAAAACACTTCTATAAAAAAATTATTATTCCAAATTCCCCGTCGTAAACTCTATAGAGAATATTAATTTTTAAGCTATGAGACCGCTTCAAAAAGAAGATAAAAAAATTCAACAAACTTCTCGAAAGATCTTAAATAGTCATCACAAAGTTGATTTGATTATTTTATGCAAGTGGCAAATATAATTTTTTTTTGTTGAAATAGTTTCTTCGCGTAAAAATTTCATTGTGAAAATTATCATGACGTCAGGACAACTTAAATTTTTTTAAATAAATAACTAAATATTCTGAAAACTAATTGTCATTCTTATAAATTAATTTTGTCTAGTAACGATTTTCAACAACATTATGTTTTTATGTAAATGACAATAAATAAATGTTGAGTCACTTAATTCCTAATATTGGATTTTCTAAGTTTTCATGGGGCCGGGGGGGGGGGGGGGGGGGGGGGGGGGGAAAGAAGAAAAATAAATATACCAATAACACTATTTTCAAAGACATAGATACAATTTTATGCAATAATAACATTTTTATACTTCGTAAATTAAATTTATGTAATTACAAATACTATTACCTAATAATTTTTACGACGATATATCTAGATTGTCAGGGAATAACGCGCGAAGCACGTTTATAGAGACTAGTAGAAATAAAAACTAGATCTGATATATATTATTAGTGGAATTTCCAAGAAACTTCCCACATGTAACTACCAAGGTTTCCTTGATTAAAACATCACATTCTTGTGGTATGTTATAAGAATATCATGCCTGTAGGTAGCAAGACAGATACCATGCAATATTAATCATTTGATTATTTTTATAATACATGACCAATATTCTTTACTTGCTTACAATGTTTCCAGAGCAAAGATCAAGCTCCCCTTTGTCCTCTATTTTTTTTAATGTAATACCTCCTCCTATTTAACAAATCTCAAATATTGTTTGAATATGTCTAAAACCTGAAGTCTCAATTTAGAAGTTGTTTGATGAAAATTGGATGTTGATTGAAAAAAAAAAAAAAAAAAAAAAAAAAAAAAAAAAGCCAGTAAACCCCGTTTTGATGCGATATTAATGAGGATTAATTTTGGGAAACCTTCAAGTACAACAAGCTCTCAAACTCTTCTAAAATCAACTTAGCATTTTCAAAACAGGTGATGTCTTTTTCTTTTCTTTTTTTACTGTGATCACTGGCAACAAAATTAAAATAATTAAAAAAAAAAAATAACAGAAGCAGGAAGCTGCAGGTACATCCAATAATTAACTGTTTTTTTACGTCGGATAAATGCAAATATTGCAGCTTGCGAATCCAGTATTTTTCTCTTTCTCCATTAACATATCTGTTTCCATGCACACTTGCTTTAAAAAAAAAATGTACGCACATAACAAAAGTCCCAAATATGCATATAAACTAAAATATGGTATTTGAGTGTCAGAAAAAGTGAGGTGCCTTTACATAAAGTCTAAAGATGACTACTGTACGGCAGAACGCACTCAGTGCTTAATGGGTTGTTCACTTGTTCTACGCAAAATTAAAGAGGAAAAGATAACTACATTAGCATAAAAAAATGAATATTAAATAATAAATTACAATTGTAAGAAGTTAAAAGTCAAATGATAATGAAAGTTTGGTTCAATCTTAATCTTTCAACATGGAAATTGCTACTGTCAGCACCACTCAGCCAATTATAATCTAGTGCTCTAATTAATTGGATGATTATTCTTAATTAATCATCCTTCCAATACAATTAGCTTCTTTTTGTTCCGGGTGCGCATTAGCCGTTTGGCTAAGTCAATTTAGAGACACTCGTAATATGGTGTAATATGATTTGTTTTGAATTAAGTTCGCATGATTTTTTTCAAAAGATTTTAAGCTATTAAAAGTATCCTGACATCTTATTATATGCAACTTACTTTTTCTTCTTAATTTTTATTATCAGACTTTGTTCACGCACCCAAACTTTGACCGACCTGCTTTATTAATTTATTTTCTTGATCAATAAACCTGAAACTTTAGAGGAACATGACTCAATTCAAGATTTCAAGCCCCCACTTCCCACTCCTCTTTTATTTCTTCTTAACTTATGAATTATACAACAATAATAAGTGGGAGATGGGCATTGCACTTTGCCCAAGAAACTTATCTCATTTCATGTTTCCTATCTTATCATATATATTTTTTTCCATCTGTGGGGTCCAAAATTAAAAATTTCGGTAGATCATCACTGATAAAAAATTAGCCTCAGAGAATAGATGGAAAAAAATCTAGTGCAGATTTTTCATAATTTAAAAATGCACATCGCTCATTCATAAAATGCATGTTCGTACGCTATAGTATCAAGAAGAACTGTTAAAGGAACAGCAACGGCCTGCCATCTAGTGCACTTTAATTAGGGGTCGACCCATTCATCACATACTAATTATACAAGTATAAAGGTATTAATGTTTAATAATAATAAAGACAAAGTTATGTCATGAATATTAAGTAGGGATTGATATGCAGTGAATAATAATACAAGAAATGTTATGTTATGATAATTTATTTCAAGGATATATACTTTTGGGTTTAACTATTTTGATCTGTTGAGTTTCTCATAGCGGCTGTGGAGGGAGGATTTAGATCTCCTTATAATATGTTTTGGACAATTTTTATCTCATGAGCTAGTTTTTGAGGATTGAGTTATGCCCAATGTTTATTTATTATCATTGTATCAAAGCCGGATCCATCTAATTTCTTAATTTTTCCGATGTTGGGTCTCCATACAATGTTGTCCACGCTCCAATTGCCAGGTCTAAGCGTACAGGAATATTGATTTTCGATTGCAGCTTGGGGATTTAGTCTCTTTATATGGTGTTAGTTAATCATCTCTTCATGAGTTGGTTTTTGGGACGTTGAGTTAGACTCAAGGTCCATTTAGTTTTTGGGACGTTGAGTTAGACTCAAAGTCCATTTGTTATCATCCCTGTATTACTAGTACATGCATTTTATTTCACATTTGATCCTGCATAAAGTAATATATAGATTCTCGTATAACTTAATGAAGTGATAACAACAACCAAATATAGATTCTCGTATAACTTAATGAAGTGATAACAGCAAACAAATATTGCATACAATAACTATGAAGAGAATAGTTTTTTCTTGTACGTCCAACTAAACATTTTTTTGGTAATTGTCTATGCGTGATTTTAATTAATTTATGCTGGGTTACATTTTCTAATCCCTCAAACAAAACTGACACCTTATAGTATCAATCACACGTGCTATGCCTATCTAAGTCACTTAACAGTATGTTGACCTTTTACTGATCCCAAAAGATTGGCTCTTGGCCAAGTACTCTTATATATACCTATCTCACTTTCACACACAAAACACCACCCTATGATCTCTCCTCTCCCTCTAATTTCATAAAAACAACTAATTAACTAGATATCTCTATATATTCTGATCAAAGGGATATCAAAATAATGGATTCCAATTTTCTCAAGGCATGGCAAAACAGATGGCAAAAGATGGGCACCAAAGTCATAACTTGTGCAAATTGTGGAAAATGCTGCAAGTGGACAAAATGGCCTTTTGTGCAAGAAGATAACACTCTCCCAAGGGATGTTCCAAAGGGTCACTTGGTGGTATATGTAGGAAAATACCAAAAAAGGTTTGTAATCAAAATCACTTTGCTCAAGCACCCACTTTTCAAAGCATTGTTGGATCAAGCACAAGAAGAAATTTATGATTTCACTCACGTTGAGTCGAAATTATGGATCCCTTGTGATGAAAATATATTTGTAAGTGTCATAAGATGTGCCACATCTCCAAAAAATCGACGTATCTCAATTTGCTTTTGATATTGATCTTGATCATATATATAGCTTGTGATTAAATTTCATTAATTCATGATGTTCAACTCATAGATCAGAATGTTAACATCTATTAAGTCTATAACATGTCGTAGGAAACATGTAATTGTATGTATATTCGTACCTATGAATCTGAAAAGCATTACTTCTTTTGGAAAGAAAGCTGGTAAATTCATTTAAAGTTGCTCATGAGTGATGTATGCAAAACCTTGTGAAGTAATATCATTCTATTATTCATAGCTTAACTTGTATGTGTTTGGATCTGAGGTTGTGGCCGTTCTACGTCTTTACATCTTGTGCAAATTGATGCTTCTTTTACCTGAATTCAAGTAACAGGGTGCTTAATAAAATCATAACATAAATAATATTTTCAAAAGAAGCGAATAAACTAACAATGTTAAACTGTAGTCAAAAATCCTTTATACAATATTAAAGAGCATCTATAAGACTTTTGAGTACAAGAGATAAGGGACACATCCCAAAATATTCTAAACAGAAAGTAATGAAAGCATAATAGCCACCACGAATTAACTGTGGTTGGCTCATCACATGAGAATAATAAAATACACTGCCTTGAACGAAGATCAATGTTGTCCCGCGGTAGCAGTACAAGTATAGCCATCTGCTTATAGAATTAAGTGGTGAGCCATCCGGAACTAGTAAGATAATCGACGCACTCCCCCGTCTTACCTTTGGAGGAAGACTTCAAAAATTAGAGAGTATGGAAGCAACCAATGTATAGCACAATCCATAAATAAAAAATACCATGTATGACAACTTAAAAGCCATAAATCACGTCAACCAATATTACCATACCAAACAATAGGCCCTTTACAGATAGAATTGCTTGGCTAAAAGCATAGGCCTTCACCGATAGGACAGCTAAACCAAATAATAGGCCCTCACTGATAGGACGGCTAGACCAAAACATGATATCGATCGATATATATCATGTCTCAGCAAGGCATATACAACACACAATACAAGCAAACTTGTTGAATATCACATGATACAAGTCAATAACCACGTATGACAATGTCACATAACCTAGTATGTGTTATGCCAATGCAAAAGTAGGATGTCATTCTCATTTCAACCAAAAAAAAAAAGGTATATATGATGTTTTTATATCTCAACAGTATGATGTCATAGTTATACGAGAGGATAACATTGTTCTATAGAATCGAAGTGTCTCTAACGTAACATTGTATTTTGGCTAAATATATATACATGTCCTACCTAGCTGTGCGCAGTTGACCCACAACATAGTAGATAGTTTGAAAGCAATTATGCAAGTTTCAAATCATATTTTTAGAAAAGCAAGTAGTTCATGTAAGATATTTTAACATGATAAATCCAAGATCGAACATGATAAGGACACAAAATTAATAAAGATCAGTAGGATCGAACGGCGTACCTGTTTGAGCCATAACAGACGGTTGAACGACTAGACCTTCCTCTCTATTACCCTTCCCGAAGATGGCGGCGTCAATGGGACAACTACCACACACTTATCTGTCACTCTCTATATGTTATCATAGAGAAGACAAAAGTGTGCCTTATATAGGGTTAGAGAGGGGACCTAGCCGCAATTATTGAAACCTTAAAGGGCCCTCCCATTATGGGCCTCATCAGGTTGAGCCTACACTCACCACCTCACTAGACCCACTAAGCACATAAAGTGCACGGCCCAATACCAATTATCACACTATAATTGGGCACACGTTTATGGACTACCATACAATCCGGAATAGTTAAAATATAAAGAAAATGTTTTAAATAATGTAAGCCCCTTTTTCAAACATTCTCTCACTTGGGCTACATTAGCGAAAAGACTTTATTTTATTTTTTTAAAGGAAAAAAAAAAACTGGCTCTCTTGAAAAGAGATTTTTCCGGGTTGATGAAAGAAAACATTTGTGGCCACATTTTAGAAAACAGTCCATAAACTTTAATTGATCTTTGCAGTCTCAATCTTAAATACCGGACTATGGCGATCTTTGTATTCTTTGGAACACGAGACCTTTCGTAATCACAATACTTTCAATTAAGCCAACAAGATCATGGTCTAGCAGTGTAGTAAGGAATAGTGTCATGTGTGATATATATGTACAAGAATATGTACTCAAGCACTATTACCTTATCGGTCCTCCATATGCCATAAAAGCATATAAATGATGCACCTCTTGGGCGAACCAGTTTCAACTCAAGATGTTGTATTACCGAATTGCATCATATACCAGAAATGGATGCCCTCTTGGACTAACCAAATTTCATCTCAAGATACCGTATTACCGAAATGCATCCAAAATATAAAGCAACTAACGTTGCAAATCATTGCACATCTGAATTACCTCTTGGGTGAACCAAATTCCACCTCAAGATACCATGATGTGACTAACCAATAATGTGAACAATAATGATGCTAATCATAACACAATATCTGAAAGTAATGAGCATTTTATTTCATATAATAAAAGTTCACGATAATGGAATATTACAGACTCCAGTAACTCAAAGAATCAAAAGACTCTAAAACACCCATATTAGTTACATGACGTTTAAAGTCAATGGGCCTGAGACCCTTAGTTAGTGGATCAGCTAGCATTGTGTCTGTCCTAATAACAATGTCTCCTCGTCTTATCAAATCCCTGACAATCAAGAACTTAATCTGCATGAGTTTGGTGCCACTACTCAGCTTATTATTCTTGGAAAAGAATACAGCTGCACTGTTGTCATAATACATCACAATGGGTCTCTGAATCGAGTTAACAACTCTGAGTTCTCCAATAAAATTTTGAAGCCAAATAGCTTGCGTAGACGCACTATAGCAAGCTAAGAACTCAGCATAAATAATAGAAGATGTGACCAACGTCTGCTTAACAATTTTCCAATATATGGCACCACCAGCAAGTGTGAAAACGTAACCAGAAGTGGATTTATAGTCATCTGTGCACCCGCCAAAATCAGCGTCTGAATAACCAACAACTTCAAGACTGTCAACCTTTTGATATATCAACATATGGTCCTTAGTCTTCTGAAGATATCTCATGACCTTCTTGCCTACAACCCAACGGTCATGACCAGGATCAGATAAGTATCTGCTAAGGACATTCAAAGCAAAAGCTATGTCAGGTCTCGTACACACTTGTGCATACATCAAACTGCCCACTGCACTAGCATAAGGAATGTCTGCCATATCTTTTCTCTCCAAATCATTCTTGGGACATTGCGCCTTGCTTAATTTGTCTCCTTTGGCTACTGGTACATCTCCAGCCTTGCAAGTTTGCATATTAAATCTGGAAAGAACCCGATCAATATAGGACTTCTGAGATAACCCAAGAATGTTGCGAGATCTATCACGATAAATCTCTATGCCGAGTACAAAAGAAGCTTCCCCAAGATCTGTCATCTCAAAGTTTCTTGATAAAAATTGTTTGGTTTCATATAGCAATCCATGATCACAATTGGCAAGCAGAATGTCATCCACGTAGAGTACAAGAAAGATGAATCTGCTCCCACTAATCTTCAGATAGACACATTCATCAAATTTATTTTCCGCAAAACCAAACGATGACACAACACTATCAAACTTGAGATACCATTGACGAGAAGCTTGCTTCAAGCCATAAATAGACTTCTTCAATTTGCACACTAGATGCTCCTTTCCACTTTTAACGTAACCCTCAGGCTGTTTCATGTAAATCTCCTCAGACAAGTTTCCATTGAGAAAAGCTGTCTTGACATCCATCTGATGGAGCTCGAGGTCAAAATGAGCCACCAGTGCCATGATAATCCTAAAAGCATCTTTAATAGACACGGGTGAAAAAGTCTCATTGTAATCAATGCTTTCTTTCTGAGTAAAGCCCTTTGCTACCAAATAGGCCTTAAATCTTTCAATATTTCCGCGACTGTCTTTCTTGGTTTTATAAACCCATTTACAACTGATCGGTTTTGTTACCTTGAGGCAATTCAACAATCTCCCAAACACCATTATCATACATGGATTTCATTTCATCATTCATGCCATCTATCCATTTATCTGATTCATGACTGTTAACAACTTGTTTATAAGTCAAGGGATCCTCCACTTGACCAATACCATAATCAGCTTTACCAAGATATACTTGATAATCACGAGGAATAGCGGACCTCCTATCTCTTTGTGATCTTCGGAGTGGAATCTCTGAAACTTCAGAAAGTGGTTCATCAGCTTGAACACTCTCCTTTTCTACCGCCATGGGAGCAATAACATGTGCACTGCTACTGCTCCTCCCTGTCTCATTAGATCGAGAATTACTTCTTTCAGCAAAGTCTAACTCCAGAAACTTAGCCGTGCGGGATTCAACAATTCTAGTTCCCTGAAAGGGGCAATAGAACCTATAGCCTTTCGAATGGTCTGGATATCCCATGAAATAACAACGAACAGTCCTTGGATCAGTCTTCTTCTGCAGCGGATCAAAGATTTTAACTTCTGCAGGACAACCCCAAACCCGAAAATAATTCAGACTTGGTTTCCTGCCAGTCCATAATTCAAATGGTGTTTTAGGAATAGACTTACTCGGAAATCGATTAAGAATATAAGCAGCAATTTTTATGGCTTCACCCCAAAGAAACTCGGGCATATTGTTCCTACTCATCATACTTCTTTTCATATCCATCAAAGTGCGATTACATCTTTCAGCCACACCATTCTGCTCAGGATCTGCAGGCATGGTAACTTGACCAATAATTCCATTGTCTTGAAGATATTTGGCAAAAGGCCCCAAGTGTTGACCAGTTTCAGTATATCTCCCATAATATTCACCTCCACGGTCAGATCTCACAATTTTGATAACTTTTCCACATTGGTTTTCAACTTCAACTAGAAAAATCTTGAAAACATCAAGAGAATTAGACTTATGCTTAATCAAATATAAATAAAAATAGCGAGAATAGTCATCAATAAATGTGATGAAGTATCTGTTGCCACACAAAGTAGTAGAATATGGCCCACTGATATCCGTATGAACAATCTCTAAAAGACCTGGACTTCGAGTTGCACCCTTTGTGATGGTCTTAATCAACTTACCACGAACACAAGCAACACATAACCCTGCGTCATCATGACTAAGAGGTGGAAGAATATCGATTTTCACCAATCTATCAATGCGTTCCATAGAAATATGACCCAACCGTTTATGCCAAAGTGTTCGAGACTTCTCTTTAATTAAAGACAACCTAGAATTTCCGGTCTCAACATGAAATGAGGAGTTAAGAGTCAGAGGAAATTTATATAAACCATCAACTAGAGGACAAATACCATCACATTTGGAATCACAGAATATTTTAGCTTTGTTATTACCAAAAGTCATAACATAACCAGCCTTTTCCAACAACTGAATAGAAACTATGTTTCTTCCAAAAGTTGGAACATAAAACACATTATTCGAGAATGTTTGAAATTCACTATCTAGCTCCAAATAGAACGTCCCAACAGCCACGACGTCAAGAAAAGTGCCTCTTCTAACTCTAACTTTTGCTTCCTTTAGACTTGGCTTCCTCTGATCTCTTACCCCCTGCAAAACAATGCTGATATGAATAGTAGCACCACTATCTAACCACCAAGAATCTTTTGGTGCATCAGCTAAATTAGCTTCCAAACAAACATAAGCAAACTCACCTTGATCAGCCTTTTGCTTCTCTATGTAAGCCTTAAACTTGAAGCAGTCTGCTATCTTGTGACCCTTCTTGTCACAAAAATGACATTTCCCATCAACACCTTTTTGATTGCCATTGTTGTTAGGTTTTCCACTTTTACCATTTTCTTTGAAAGCCTGAGTCTTTTTAGGACCTTGCCACTTTTTCTTTCCTTTGAACTTGTTACCTGAAGATTTTGCCTGAGAAACCATGTTAGCTGATTCTACTTTTTCATTAGTAGACGCCACTTTTTCTCTTTTCACTTTTGCTTCCTCGGCATCACATTTAGTAATGAGCTCATTAATAGTCCATGGCTGACTACTTGTATTATAAGCAGTCCTCATCTGACTAAATTGTGACGAAAGCTGTAAAAGAGCTTCATGAACAATGAAACTATCAGGAAGAGTCACATCTAAGTTCTTCAACTTATTCTGCTTTGACCATTCTCAAAATAAACTGACGGACTCCCACTATTTCATCATACTTTAAGTTCCTTAGTTCACCCATCAATCTTGAGGCTTCAGCATTATCAGAAACTTGAAAAGGCTCACCAACAGCTTCAAAAAACTCCTTGGAGCTATTTGTTTACGCGAGAGACCCCGATAAATGCTCAGCAATTGACCTTTTTAAGGCCTTTAAGCACAACCTGTTCAATCTTTCCCATTTAGCATATTCATTTTTCTCTTTGTCATTACTTTCCTCAGTTGGTTCTGTCGGTGCACCTTTTACAATAACCATTATCCATGTCAACCAGTTCAAAAGCAAAGTCCACATCACGTTTCCACTTTTTGTAGTTGGATCCAGTCAGGATTTCAATTTCAGCAACATTGTTGTTCTTTGTAAAGGAGACTGAAATAAATGCAACTTGATTAATTAAGGCAATATATTTTCAGCAAAATATGTGCAAGTAGTTGTATAATTATTAACACCCTTTGGGTAGAGAAAACAAAGACACAACTGATCACGCACCCTTTCATGGAGATTTAAATAAGAAAATTGAGATACAATAACCTTCGAAAAATTTATCTCCTTTGGGTAAATAAACTTTTCTAAGTCACACACCTCCCGCGAGACATAATGATATAAACAAAATAATCCCCTTTGGGTGGAAAATTTTCTTTAATCAAATCTCAGCCAAAATTACTCCATGATGAATTAATTAACTCATAAAATTACCCCCTTTTGGTAGATAACTTCATAAATTAATTAAAGAATATTATTTAGAAAATTATTGCCTTTCATGTACACATCTCAAATGTACCACACCAAGTCACAATTCGAACAACAATTTAATTATGAAATAGTTTGACTCTAATTTCAACATAAACGAACCTTAATATACTCTAAAATTAGAGAATAAGGATTAAAAGTCCGTTTCAGGTGTGTGATGCCAGTCATTATAATCAAAATGGCTCAAAATAATTTTCATTAAAAAATTTCAGAATTTCTTACGGCCGAAATTAATTTTACGTGATTTTTCCAATTCCCAAAAGTAATAAATTAAAATAAATACTTCTGGATCTCAAAAAGTTACCAAAACATATCAGAAAATCCAGAAATATATGAGTAATCAACAGTTAAAATTTCAGAGGCAACGGACAACCGGAGATAGGTGCGTGGGCCCCATTCTCCTTTGCCCGAAAGTGGGCTTTGCCCTTGACAGCTGGGCTGTCATCTTCTCCAATTGAAAACGGGATTGGGTTCGGAAAATGGGTATTTGTGACCCGTTTTCAATTACCCATCTGATTATTTAGTTTTTGTTTCAATAAATACATGGAGGTTGAGTAAAAATGCATGTAGACATATTTGTGACAATTAAACACTCAAAAACCGCCCCAGATAAATAGCATTTAAAGCTTTAAATTTCGAATTAATGGCTCTTAAAGAACCCAACTCTTGATTTTTCAAATCCTTGTTTTCAAGATAATAACAAAATTAAACGTTACAAATATATGAAAATCATTCCATGTATCTGTTTCCAACATTTAATTGCATTAAACCATGATTTCATGAACCAAAATTAAGGTTTAATTTTGTTGAAACTTTTGAATTTTCTTCAACGGAAAAGGTTAATTTTCCGGTCAAGTTAACTTTTCCGGCGACTAAAAATATCAATTTTTTCCAGAATTTGATAAGCTACAAAATTCCTTAACCAATTTCATTCGAAAATCACAGAAAACCCATCCAAAACTCAATTTTAGAAGACAATATTTTTGCCAAAAAAACCTAGAAATAACCTTAAAGGTATATCTTTAAAAAATCTGAAATTGAGCCATTCTTTGAGCAATTTGTTGGAATTGGTTTGATATTCCAGACATCAACTACACCATAAACAAAATCTATAACAAGATTTTAACCAATTCCATCAAAATTTCAAGATTTAAAACGAATTTATAGTGGCTTTGTTTATATGAATCCTAAATCTTGAAGATACAATAACTCTCTCAATTTTAAGAGTTAGAAGATGAGCCACCTATCAAATTGAAGGTCTCAACGTGGTGAACAAAATACCTGAGGTCCCATTCTATTTTTTCAAAAATTTCAACATGAAATTACAGCAACCAATTTCGGGTTACAAAACCCTAATCTCTATTAATCATAAAATTTTGATCCTAAATCATGCTTTTTAGGTTCTGAAACCAGAAAAAATCTATAACAAGATTTTAACCAATTCCATCAAAATTTCAAGATTTAAAACGAATTTATAGTGGGTTTGTTTATATGAATCCTAAATCTTGAAGATACAATAACTCTCTCAATTTTAAGAGTTAGAAGATGAGCCACCTATCAAATCGAAGGTCTCAACGTGGTGAACAAAATACCTAAGGTCCCATTCTATTTTTTCAAAAATTTCAACATGAAATTACAGCAACCAATTTCGGGTTACAAAACCCTAATCTCTACTAATCATAAAATTTTGATCCTAAATCATGCTTTTTAGGCTCTGATACTACATGTAAGATATTTTAACATGATAAATCCAAGCTCGAACATGATAATAGGACACAAAATTAATAAAGATCAATAGGATCGAATGGCGTACCTGTTTGAGCCATAACAGGCGGTTGAACGACTAGACCTTCCTCTCTATTAACCTTCCCGAAGATGGCGGCGAAAATGGGACAACTACCACACACTTATCTGTCACTCTCTATATTTTATCATACAGAAGACAAAACTGTGCCTTATATAGGGTTAGAGAGGGGACCTAGCTGCAATTATTGAAACCTTAATGGGCCCTCCCATTACGGGCCTCATCAGGTTGAGCCTACACTCACCACCTCACTAGACCCACTAAGCACATAAAGTGCACGACCCAATACCAATTATCACACTATAATTGGGCACACGTTTATGGACTACCATACAACCCGAAATAGTTAAAATATAAAGAAAATGTTTTAAATAATGTAAGCCCATTTTTCTAACTGTTCATAGGAAGCCCATTTTTCTAACAGTTCATAGGTTAAAGGTCTCATTTACCTCACGATCAACCTTGATCTAGAGCCTTTTCTTCGTTTTCCTTGCGTTTCATCATTCAAAGACTCCCAAGAAGAGATTTTCAGTCGTTCTCATAAATTAATACACTTTCAAGAACAATAACATTCTCCCAAATAAGGACAATCTTCCTAAGTATGCAAACCCGCCCTCCCTAAAACATAGTGATAAGCCCATAGAAAATTGATTCCTCGAAGGTCAATAGGGAGGAAATCGACCATCTCCTACTTAGGAATATCACATGGCTCTACCTTGCCATTATCTATAGCCTCCAATGTTGCAAAAACAAATGGAGTTCTATATGGATCGGATGACAATGTTCGTCTTTACATTTTACTTTCAATGAGTTTGATATGTATTTATACTTAATTTATGATCAATATTTCAAACGATTTACCTATATATAATTTTTTTTAGAACTTTTTTACTTCAGAATTTTGTAGCTGGGTGGCTCGAGGGGAGGCTAGTAAAACTTTTGCTTTAGGCCTTCAAAATTTTAGGGGCCTAAAAATTTTACGATTTTATTTTTACTTAGAAATATTGAAGTTTGTAGGGAAAAAAATATAAAAAAAAAGAAAGAAAGTAAAAAGAATTGCCTACTTTTTAACCGTAGAAATATTTAGAAATTTGAATTAAACTATTCAAATCTTCATATTAATACCAAAAGTTTTATACAATAAAATCTAAAGTAATATATTGCAATTGCATGACAAAATCTTATTAAATTGAGTTAACTCTTACCAATATAAAAAATAATATCACCATAAAATATTTGTTGTAAACTTAAAGGCTTTATATCTTATGAATATAACACTATGAACAACAACTACGAAAAATAGATTACACATAACCTCCACAAATTAAGTTATTCTTTAGCTAGATAGGTCGTTGGCCAAACAAACCAAAGCAATGTTGATAAGTCTGTAAAAAAGATACATGGGGCCTATAGTAATGAATTACTTTAAACGTTGATTATAAATAGTGGATATGAAATTTCATTTCGTGGAGCATGCTATATGTATGTATGGATCACTTTTGATATATGGATCAACACCAACCAAGGAAGACATGCTGAAGTGATGAGAACAATCGTAGTTTAGTTTTTTAGTTTTCGTGCTCACTGCTCAGTATAGCTTTGAGCTTTTTGCTCTCTCATATACTTTCTTTTATTTTTGCTTGAAGAATCTGTAAACTTGACGATTATTTTTGTGATGAATGGAATGAAGAAATTGGAGAATAGTGTCACATTTAAGATTGTGTAGGTTATGATGAGATACCAATGTTGTTGAGGAACTAGAGGGTCAATTCCTTTCTCTTGTAGCTGCTGCGTACTTTGATTTGGTAGCTGGAGAGTACATAAATCAAGACATCACTATTCATGAGTTTTTGGGGGAAAATCGAAAAGTACAAGTGAGATCCACCTATAACTGATTGTGTCACATTTACGAAAATATGCTCACCGATTATTTTTTATAATAAGATCATATAGAGTAGATAGACTACATCAAGCCTCGACTTAATACCAAGCATTGAAACATGAAAGAAAGTCAAATCAGAAGTCACTAGACTGCATATGTCCGTTTTAGATCAATTCGTATATCGGCATAAAGATTTTTTGCATGTTATTCCATCTTGCTCTATTTATAAGTCAGCATCATGAAATTGATGGTGTAATAATTGTTTCAACTGAATTATTTTTGTGTCTTTTTTTATAGACTTTAGCAATGTTTTTTTCAATTTAATGTTGTAAGGTTTCTTTTTTATGTTTCAAGTATATGTTTCTTTCATAAATAGTTTATGTCATTAGGAAGTATACTAATACATTGTTTGATCATGTCTAATTAATCTGTGGTTATTAATGTCAGTTTAGTCATTACTACTTGAAAACGATTTTTTTTCAGTAAGGTCGTTTGCAACTCCTTTTAAAAATGGTGTGATCTTTTGGTTTGTTTTTTGATAAAATATGATTTACTAAAACTTGTAGTGATGTCTAATTCAATCTCAATCTCTAACATCTTTCATGTATTTAAAAGATCACGATGGTTAGAACGGGATATATTTAGGCTACAGGTGTGTTTGAAAAGCTTTAGAAAAATGTTTTAGTTGGTCAACATGATTTAGGGGCAGGCTTCAGAATTCAAACCCATTATCACTTTAGTTGTTTTAAGTATGAAAACTAAATTTTATTCAAAGTCACAAAATATGATTTAAGAAACAAATACTCAACCGAGTCACACCAACAAGTCCTAAATAATAATACCAACTTAAAGAAAGTAACAAGGGACAAAGACATAAATGGCCATGACAATTGACACTGGATAGAATATGTATAGAAAATATCATACATATTGCAGCTGTATCATTATTGTCCCTACTATGTATAAAACATGTATCATTGTTGCATAATTTGTGTATAATTAATGTAGAATCAGTGTATATTGTATATACAATATATAATGACACACATATTATACAGTTATTATACACTATTTACAAACATGCAAGGATTATGGGGAAAAAAATGAAGAGCGCCGGAAAAGTTATTCAAGCCTGATCTATACCGGAATAGGATTGAACGGGACAGATAGCCGGAGTTGGTATTATATATCCCGCGTGTTTTGGCGTTTCGCCGTGGAAGCTATGCCACGATATTATATCACAGTCTATATTAAACGGCCCATCTTAAAAAAAAAAAAAATTGTGAGCCTCATATATATGACCCCCCCTTTCCGTTGTCGCAGTCAGATTTGGGCTCATATATATATATATATATATATATATTTTACTGCTTTGGGTTTGATCGGAGATCGTTTTTCCGGCGAACTATGTTGCTCTGTTTCTACTGTTTGGCTGGAAAAGTTTATCTCTGGAAACTATTTCAAAGAAACAAAGAATAGGGTTCAGAAAAAAAGTATAGAAGCTATTGTTGGTCGAGCTTGAGCTTTGAAACTGAGAATCAATTTCGAATTTGAATGCGGCTTTGAGATTGATACTGTTTAGGTTGACTTCGAAACTGATTCTACGTTGGATCGACCGGATAAAATTGACCGAGTTGAAGAGGAAAAAGCTAACTCTGTCTTTTTATTTTGGAGCAAGTATATTTCGGATACTTTGTCCAAAGAAGAGCTAAAAGTTGTCTTATGTATTTCTTGTGTGTGATAGTGTCCTTTTTCCAAGTAACAAAATATGAATTTAAAACACAAATGACAATTTGCAGGTTTGCCCGGAGTTGGTATTATATTCGCGTGGGGTGTTCTTTAAGTCCCTTTTTGTCGCAGTCAGATTTGGGCTCATTTTGTATTTTTTTTGACTGCTTTGGGCTTGATCGGAGATCGTTTTTCCGGCGAACTATGTTGCTCTGTTTCTACTGTTTGGCTGGAAAAGTTTATCTCTGGAAACTATTTCAAAGAAACAAAGAATAGGGTTCAGAAAAAAAAAATTTCTTGAGCTTTGAAACTGAGAATCAATTTCGAATTTTGCGGTTTTTGAGATTGAAAAAATTTTCGAAAAAAAAATAAAATGACCGAGTTGAAGAGGAAAAAGCTAACTCTGTCTTTTTAAAAGTACATTTCGTATACTTTGTCCAAAGAAGAGCTAAAAGTTGTCTTATTTCTTGTGTGTGATTTTTTCCAAGTAGCAAAATATGAATTTAAAACACAAAGGACAATTTGCAGCTTTGTCCTTCGACGGGGTGGCCTTTAATAATGGTGGTTTTAACACTTCAACGCTCAATCAAAAATTTTAAAAATTTTTTTTTATTTTATTTTATTTTTACCGAAATTTGGGTTCGAACCCATAACCTCTCGAGATTTTTTAAGCGAATTGGAGAACCTATAAAACTTAAAAACTTAAAGACCACCAATTTAATGGTCAAAAATTAAAGACCACCCCAAATGAAGGGTAATCCGCCAAAAAAAAAAAAAAAAAGGAAACACAAATACTCAAAATGAGAAGTCAGATTGTTACACTCAACGCGAACTATACCAAGAAGTCCTAAACAGTCCTTAATAACAACTTATACAAATCTCAAAAAATATTAAAATACTCAAAATGAGGGGTCAGATTGTTACAAAGAGCGTGCTATTAAATTTATCCATCGCTCTTCAACCCTTATTTTTGCAACTCCTCCTTCTTGCTCATCTTTCCTGTGTTATCTTAATCCTAGTAATTTCTACGTGTACAACCATGTCTCTAGCTACTTACTATAAATTTGGCACTTACCGTCTATATAATAAACGCACCATAGTGACTCAAAGGGCATTTTGTTAAATCTAGCTTTATTCTTCAACCAAGTAGTTCAAAAGGCGTGCAAACATTAGTATAGCAGTATGGGCATGCATGTAATTTGGATTAAATGATCAAAAATGTAGTATTTCACATGAGAGCAATTGAACAATATAGGCAAGTCTAGGCAATCCGGAAGAACTTATGAACGATTTAACAAGATAGTTATAATGGCATTGTCAACACAAAAAGAGAAGCAGAAAACACATTCAACTTTCGTTTTGCCTGTGTTGGATCATCTACCTCTTCTTTTCTCCGTGATATAAAAACAAGGACAGTAAATGAAACAAACTAGCCTAACACACTTTCTTATCACGAACGAAAACTATAGAACCATCCTAATTGCAATAAAACGCAATTAAAATAGAATGTTATTCTTAATGACGAAAAAAGAAGGTAATGAAAATCCCTTACAACATATGGGATGAGAATTGGGATATGGATATACCTTGAGCAACTGGCATAACCCGTTAAAATGAAAAATACTAAAACCAGAAAATATTTCTGATTAACTGGAGTAAGAACATGGCAAGCACACAAGTGGAAAATCCCTCATTTAAAAATCGGGCTTCTCAGGGTATGTGCAACCAGGCCTTTGGATTATGACATTTGATGCATAACACCCTGCTTTTACACAATCTGCAATAGGTTTTTCTTGGACCAACTGTGCAAGGAATCCTCCAACAAATGCATCCCCTAAAAAAGTGTAAACACAAATTATGTAATTTCTTCTGTATTCTTGATTTGTCTACCGAGCAAAAGCGCTGTAGAACAGTGTGTACAAGGAAAATTATTACTGCAATTCGTGTGTCACACGAAACAGTTCAACCAATAAGCTAATGTTACTTTAGCCAAAGAATAAAAATTCTCTAAAAGGTAACCAGAGGCACTTAGGAAGTGTAATATTTTGTAAATTTTGTGAATGACTTTACGATTTGGTATAACATTTTAAATTTCCAAAAACTTTTAAAACTTCATGAAAGCAATTTTTCAGAAACAAAAAGAGAACCAAAAAGGTTAAATCGAGAAAGGTGCAAAGTGCCTTTAATAATTTGGTAAATGAGAAGTCCACAAATTTATAATCTGGTTCATACCAGCTTTAGTTTTAAATTTTCTAGAAAAAAGACTTAAAGCTTGTTAAATGCGTTAAAGGGTGCAGTTTTATCAGTACAGAGGCAAATATGACAGAATTCATAGCAGTCGTTAATTTCTCATATGGTCAATTGAACTTTTTCCACTATAACAATAAAGTCATAAAACTATCTTGTGACATTGAAGTAACTGAACTTAACCCACTATAATAGTAAAGTCACAAGACTATTTTCATCACATTAAATAAACTTAACTTCATCCATTAATAATCAAGTCACAAAACTTATCAACCATAACTATATAGTCACCTTGATGGGTAGGTTTGGTCGTTATAGTGCATAAAGTTTACTAACTTGACAATTATAGGTTCAGTTACTTTAACGTGACAAAAAAAACAATTTTGTAACTTGACTGTTATAGTGTGTCTAGTTTAGTTACTTTAAAGTGACAAAAGATAGTTTAATGACTTCACGTGAATTTAATCCCTCAATGCAAAGTATCAGTTAATTGGTACAAACATATATTTTCTACTAAATGAGTAGGTATTTTAACTCTATTGCAGTAGAAACGAGCAAAACTAATATAAAAAACATACCAGCACCATTGGTGTCAACTAGTTTCTCTTTTGGCAATGGAATTACTGGGAACAGCTTCACCTTCCCATCCTCAGCCACAACGACAGGATCAGCACCCTGTGTAATGACAGTGATTCTCTTGTGTGTTCCTGATGCCTTTGGCCATTGGGAGATCTTCAAAGCTATTTCTTCAACATTATCAGTCTGGTCATTAAACCATAAGTTAGCTATACAACACAAAACCCAAATAACTTTTAGAAAGCTAGAGCTAATCCATTACCTCCCAGCCATGAACTCTAGAGAAGGTTCTTGCTTCTGTCTCATTACCAAAGACAAAGTCCATATACCTGAAAACAAGATATGCAAGTCCTAATCAGTACCTATCTTCTACATTCAAGTAACCTTAAAGAGGTGGGACATTGGCCTTACGGCAAGACTTTCTCTTGTTGATCCTTGAAGAACTCACAGATAAATGGTGCTGAAAGGTTCATTGAAAAAACCTGCAGCAAATAGGAAAAGTACATGATTGTTCCATTTTCACACTACGAAAAACAGTCAAACATAATCGATGTCAACGGTCAGACCTTGTTCTTGGAAGCTGCATGCTCAGCAACAAGCTGAATAGATTCTGGAGAAACTGTGAGAAAGAATCCAGCAATGTAGAAATACTTGGCCTTCTCCACTGTATACACGTAGACATTAGTTTAACATGAAAATTAGGCATCTGCGCAGAAAAACCAGGACTAAGGATTCTTACCCAAAGCCCAGTTCTCCGGTTTTTTCAAATGGTCAACCTTGTAGCAGTTTGCAGCTGATAAGTTTGCAACCAGCGACCTGGAAAAATTTATTTCCAAACATCATCAGTTCATAAGAAGCATTTGAAACCTTGAGAAGACTTGAGTTTATCATGTTTTTAACCGTTACTGATTGAAAATTATTCTTGTTTCCCCTCCTTTTTCAGTCAGCATAAGCTTAAGAGTATTGTACAACAGCAAGGAGGAAAGACATTAAGCAAATTGCTCTAGACTGACCTTTCACCATCAAGCACACAGACAGCACAAGTACCGGTTGGACTCTCATCCTCATAGTAGTGAACCTAAATGCACCCATGTGTAAAGATCATATGAAATTAAAGCCTCTCTTTACCATGTTATTACACAAAATAATGAGTTGATAAATCTGAAAGTATTAATACCCCCTTCCCCCGCAAAAAAGAAAATGTCAAACAAGGAGAAAATTAGAGACAAAGAATCTACTTTAACACCAGCATCTTTTGCATTTTTCTTCATCTCCTCCCCAAACTTGTCCTTCCCAATAGAGCCCATGTAACTTGTTGCACCTGGAATTTGAAGCATCCACTGCAAATGAAAATGGAAAGTTATTCTTCAGGACAAAATAGCCCATGTAAGATTGCAACAACCAAGGGAAAAACAAAAATGAAAACACACCTGAGCTACTCTGATTGAATTTTGAGTTGCACCTGCAATTCATAATTTGAAAAAACAAAACAACATTGTTCAGTATCCCCTGGTATCTTCAATGCAAAATATCAATAAATAAAGATGTCAGTAAGCAAGCAACAAGTTATGGCAATTTACCTCCAGCAATGAATTCAACACTATACTTGGATGTCATTTCTTCATACCTAGGAAATAAAAAACTTTATCAGCATTTTGAATGAACAAGCATATTCCTATTCTTTGTTAAGGCACAAGACCAAACTTTTTTCTTCAGCACAATAAGTTCTAGTAACTACTCTCTCTTCGTGTTTGTATTCCAAACATGCAACTATTCAGCAAGCAAACCTTTCACCTTTAATATCAGAAAAGTAATACGCCCATCATTAGAACAATTCATATTGACCAGGAACAAGATTCACTGTAACCAGAAAAATATCTTTACAAGTATCTTTTGAATGAGGGTTTACTGCAAAGAGCCATGCACTTATGAAAGCAATAAGCCCATTCATAGAAAATATATAGAGATTTCATGGACAATACTAACATTCACGCAAAGTTTATTGGTTTTTGACAAGTCGTATTCAAAGGTTGTGATGATGGTATAATTTAAAGTGAATCCTCAAGATAGTTTCCCGCGATAATATGGCTTGAACCATTTGTATTTGCATATTCAATGATAACGCTACGTGATACAATCCTTGACTTCCAAATTGACAACAAATTTCAATCTGAAATAAAATGAGCACATATCGATTTAAAATAGGTTTTTTAAGTAGCTTGGTATTAACTTTAGCTTGTAGAATAACTACATGGTGTTTTAGAATTATTCAACATGGATAAGCAATGAGGCAATCCATTTAGAATATTATTTTACACATGAAATCAGGAATGACTGCGAGAAATATAATAATCAATCTTCAACTAATGATTTTGAATAAAATCCTCATTGCCTTCAAGCTGCAAATAATTTTTATCCTTAAATACATTATTAATGATTCTGAAACATGGGGCATTCCATATTTCTTACACAAGGTCATTTATTTCTCAATAAAGTTCTCTGCTTTCCTATTAGAAAGAAACTAGAACTGTTTTCTAGTGTTTTACAGAGCACATAAGTAACTAGCACAATCAACAGCAAGCTATCCCGACAATGGCACTCAAATGACAGTCGATAAAAAGAAAACAGTTCTGTAGTTCACTGCCTCTGAATCCAATCAGCTAATTAGAGGGGCAAACTTATCAAACGGAACGAAAAAACTTATTAGTGCAAACACAAAATGCAATCTCCTATACTAAGCTAGGCAATGCGGATAAACACATCAAACTAAGATGAAACTTACATAGGCAAGTGCTTGTCCTCAGCAAGAATAGCATTGTTTGGCTTGATGTCGTACCTGAGTTAATTCAAATAAGAATATGATATCGTACTCCCATACAAAGAATAAAACAAAATCCAAATCCAGGTAAAACTAATGCATTTTAAGAGCTATACTATACAACTTTACTCTAAAACTGAAATACAGCCCAACATAAATATATTACGCCACGTAGCCCAATATACAATATTATACAACATTATACGTGGGGAAAGCATTACACATAATGTATCAACCTTGTATAAAAGTGTATAATAGTGTATAAAAGGTGTTTATACTCAATATAGGCTACATGGCGTAAATATTTTCTCCCAGTAAACATAAAGCGTAAATTTCCCTAAAAGGAACTAAGTCATTTTAAGAGCTACTATACAACTTCGCTGTAAACTAAAACCTAAACAACAAATAATATCAGAAATACAAAAGATTCAAAATCAAAATCCACGTAAAAGCAATGCATTTTAAGAGCTACTACTACACAACTTTACTCTAACACTAAAAATAAAATAACGTACTTATAACATCACGAGTACGAAGATTCAAAATCAAAATCCAGGTAAAACTAACGCATTTTAAGAGCTACTATACAACTTTGCTCTAAAACTAAAAACTAAAAACTAAAAAAAGGATAATATTAGGAATACGAAGATTCAAAATCAATAAGAGTAATGTATGTAAATAAACATGTGGCATTCACCAGATCTAAGAATCAAAACTAATAAAACTGAACACTTTTGTATAGCTAAAAAATACAACAACAACAATGAACATCAGTGAAATCCTGAATGTAGTCAGGAGAGGGTAAAATATCATGACCCCTACCTATCGCCAGAGGTACTGTTTTCGAAAGACCCTCGGCTCAAGATGTATAGCTAAAAAATGCGAGAGAGTAATATTGCTTACTTGTTAAGGAAATCTTGATCGATAACAGCAGAGATATCGAGCAATGGATTGCCCATACCCAAAAGAATTCCTTCATTCTCCATTCTTTGATACTATTTCGTTTTTTGTTTCAGATCTTAAAGTAGGTGCAAATTTGGGTGTAGGTATTGAATGGTTTATATAGAAATAGCGTCGGTGTTGGTGGGTAAATGATGGTGACACGCTTGAATTTATATTTATTGTTCGAGTTTGGTTAATTCCTTTTTTAAGAAAATAAATACTTAACATTACTGCTAAATTTAGGGATCATTTTAATAATATATAATCTAATATAAAATATTACATTCATGTAGCCATATTTTCAATTTACATCCACATAGCCAAATTTTTTTTTGGCGATAGTGTTTATACATACGATGTACGACATTATACACTTGTTATAGACAATGTATAAACCTTATATGAGTGTATAAAAGGTTCATTTAGGGTAATACTAGAAATATGGGCTATTTCGGGTAAATATTTTCTCCAAATAGACATAGAGTGGTATTTTCTCTAAAAAGAATTTACAATAAACGATTTTATTGTATTAATGCATAAACGGTATCAAATAGTTAAATGATGCAGCAATATCAGTTATAATCCAACCAGGGGAAACCGAACTTAAATAACCTTACGTAACAACGAAATAGAAAATTACATAACAACGAAATATAAAACTTGGCTAAATTGTACGCGAGCATATTTCAAGATCTAGGAATATATATCAGATGTACATCTTCAAAGAAACTCGTAAGCTTTCAGATATCTTCACAAGTAGTTACTATCTCGAATGAATCTACACTTCTTTTCAATATCATATCCACCACAGCATATTTAACCATCCATTTTCCTTAGCATTTTTCAATGCTTCACAAATTAGAGTGCTTCAGCGGTGATAACTTAGTGCTCATAAATTGGTTAATAACTTATCATAAAACTAAATACACTCGTCATCTCAATTTATATGAAGGTATTTCATGATTAGACATAAAATTTAAGAGAAAAGAGAAGATTTTTGAAATTTGTGATCTAAAATAAATTATATAAATTTGTTGCATTAATTATCTCGTTAAGCATCAAATAAAACATTTAAGTTAAATTGTTACTAAAAATAAAAAATATCTTGTTATGGCCGACTAAAAAAATAATGTAACATAAATTGAGATCAGAATAATAACATCCACTTAAACTTGTCGAACTACTTATTGAACTAGAGAGGTCTCTAATTATATGATATCCTTGCAATTAGAGAGTCGTTTCCTACCCCCAAAAAAAAAAAAAAAAAGTACGGCATATGTCGCAAATATTTGCAGATATTAGACTAGTGTACAAATAAGTTATTCATTTGAAAAAGATGTAAATAACTGATAAGTTTATAGTTAGATAAAATTTTATTATATTTGAAGTAAAGATAATAAATTTGATTAAGATCGGTCAAATTACAATAAAAAATAAAAATGTGTAAACGGCCAAAACTGAACTTCATAATTTCATTAAGTAATTGATACTAACTTTTTAAAATAAAAAATAAAAGGACCAAACTCAACGAGACATTGGGCTTTTCAGATATCGAAGTCAAAAATTGTTAGGTTCCACTTTCACCAACCATTTCAATTTCTTTTTCCGCACATACTTCTCTTTGTGCTGATTTTCAATATTTTGGAAATAAACAAGGGAAGAGAAAAGAAGAAGGAAAAACAGTTTCTTCGCCAAATACACAAATAAACCACTAAATTTGACTCGTCAGTTAGCCCTTATTTGTTCTTATTAAAATTAAAACGTCCGAATAAGAATCTAAACATATGTTTGAATGGTAAAATGTGATACCAAGATCTAAATATCAAACATTTAAGAATGTTTGTTTTCTCAATATTTCAATGTATAAAAAAATTATTTAAAAATTAATAAAAATAATATTAAATAAAAATTAATCAATTTAATATTATATCAACAAATTTTTTTTTCTAAACATATATAGTAGCGATGGCTAACGGTCGTAGTTGTCGATGTCGACTTTGAGTGGTGGTTGGTGTTAGTATTGGTTGTGGGTAGTACTTAGTGATGATAATGTCTGCTAGTAGCAGTTAATATTGGTGATAGTTGATGGCGGTGACAAATAATTGTGATGGATGATATTGACAACCAATGATATTGGTGCTAGTGGTGATTGGCCGTATATAGTAGTAGTTGATGGTGGTAATTGTCGACAGTAATTGATGATTGTTGTTTTAATGGAGAATTGCAATTGATGATGATGATTGTAATTTATAAATAATGACTATTGGTTTGACAACTGACTGTAATGATTAATGGCGAAGATAATTGTGGCTGAGAATGATAGATGTGGATCGTGGTAATGAGCGGTGGACGACGGTGGTTGTCAGTGGTGAATGGAGCTTTTTGAGCCTTTCCGCAGTAACTATGGCCTTTTCCATAAGCAAGATATATATGCTTCTGCAAGGAGTTTTCATGAGTATGTAAGGTGTTTTTTTTTTTTTTTTTTTTTTTTTGTGAAAGGAAGGGGGTGGGGGGTGGAGTGTATCATTGAGGTTTTTCACTCTCAAATCAAGTATAAAATACACTATTCAGCATGAGACATTTAGTAGGCGTTTGGTAACCAAATATTTTTCACTTTATTTGAATTTTTGAAGTTGGAGTTGAAGTTGGAATTGAAGATGGAGTTGTGTTTGGTTATAGTTTTTGCAAAGAATATTTGGTTGTTTGAATGTATTGAAAGTGAAAAAAGTGAAAACAAGGTTTTAGATGTTTTTCAAATTCCAATTGTATTTGGAATTTTCATGACCAAACGTTGATTTTCAAATAAAATGAAATAATTTTTCAAAAAAAAGTGAAAAATGCTCATGGCCAAACGGGTCCTAAGGGGTGTTTAAAGGTGACTAAAAAAGTTGAGAAGTCTAAGAGCCCGTTTGGATTTTTGTCAAAAAAGCGCTTTTAAGATAAATCTTAAAGATTTTTAAGTCAAAGTTATTTTATAAATAAGCGATTCGTGTTTGGATAAAAGTGCTTAAAGGATTTTTAGAAGTAAGGATAGTATTGAAATTAACGAAAAATATAAGGGATAAAAGGTAAAATTGTTGGTCAAACTTAATGACTTTTAAGCCAAAAAAAAAAAGTTGGGATTGAACAACTTCTTGATTTTGATTTATTTTAAGCACATTTTTATTTAATTTAAGCTGTTTTTTATTGTTGCCAAACGCTTAAATAAGTTAAAAATGGCTTATAAGCTGGTTTGGCCAACTTATAAGCCAATCCAAACAGGCTCTAATTAATATTTCATTTCAAATTGAGGAATTATTTGTGTATTTGACCTAGTCACTTTATTCTACACAAAAATTACCAGGAGTACCTTATATAAATGAGCAAATATATATATATATATATATATATATATATATATATATATATATATATATATATATATATTAAAATCTCATTTCATCAAATGGGAAGAGTTTAAACTTTCAAATAACTTCAGTCATGATTTATATAAAGAAAATGGTAAAAAAATTGTGGGAGAAAAATAATTTTCACCTAGAAGTAGCAAAACTTTCTTCCTAGTGGTTGAGAATTTGATATTTCATCTCATTTCTTTTGGGGAATGTTGTGATATTTTAAAGATTATGACACATAGACACCAAGTGTCATGCCAATAATCTATAGTGCAAGTGAAATTATATGTGGATTTTGTGATTATTGGCATTACTTGGAGAAGTGGCAAGTGAAAATATATAGGGCACTATGCATGGTTGATTCAAGACAAGTGTCTTTAACACTTATCATTATTTTACCATTTCTCATCTATTATAAATAGCCTTAACATTGCCATCCATTATACACACTAGAGGTGGCAATTTGAGCTCATATTTAAAACATTAGCTCATTTTATCCACATGTTAGTGAGTTGGGTCACTCATATTTCAGGTGGTAAATATGGGTTTCAAGTCTCTCTTTAACCCATAAAAATATGGGCAAATATGGGTAAAATATGGTTATCCATATAAGAACAAACTAGACCCAGTAACAACTCATTTTGAAAATGAGAAATTTCTTTCTTACCCTACCACCCACGCCAACCCTTACCCCGCCACCACCCCGCCATGCCCCCACAACCCCCACACATTTTTTTTTATTTCATATACTTTATTTTTCTTTTATAAGAAGCTTATAAAAAGGAGAATTTTTTTTTTTCACCTCCCACTCCGATCCCTACCCCCCCCCCCCCCCTAAAATTCAATTTCATATATTTTACCTTTATAAAATTTTATAAAAAAATGGAAAAAAAAAGTCTTACCCCTACCACACCCTCCACGACACCCCCCCCCCCCCCACCCCAAAATTTCAATTTCAAATATTTTACTTTTATAAAAAATGAAAAAAAATTCTTACCCCCACGCCCCCCCCCCAAAAAAAAAAATCAATTTCCAATATTTTACTTTTATAAAAGTTTTATAAAAAATGGAAAAAAAAATTCTTACCCCGCGCCACACCCTCCACGACCCCCCCCCCCCCCCCCCCCCAATTTCAATTTTCATATAAATTACTTCTATAAAAAATTTATAAATAATGGAAAAGAATTTCCGGTCCCCCCCTCCCCCCAAAAAAAAAAATCAATTTCATACGTTTTACTTTTATAAACAAATTCTTGCCCCCACCCCTCACACCCTGAAATTTATATGAAAAAATTAATTTAACTTGACAAAAGAAAAAAATACAAACATACACTTGAAATAATATTATACTTGTATAATATGGGTTAACCATAACCAACTCAACCATTTATCACCCAACCCATATTTACCCATATAAAATATGGACGGTTTGAAACCCAACCCATTTTTGTTCAAACCATTTTCAACCAAACCCACCCATTTGCCACCGCTAATACACACACAAACAGTGAGCATCAACACCTATTAAACACACGCCTATCCTCTCATCTTTTTCGGCTTTTCCATTTTGCTCCATCCGTATAACCAAGAACGGATTCCAATAATAATTACCTACTACAAAGCCTTCTTTTTTTAATTATTATTATTATTATTATTATTATTATTATTATTATTATTATATAACTTGCTGGTATTATTTAAATTTTGCTGATTCCTATATCTTTTAATTATAATATTAGAGAAGAGCTTGTTTAATTAAGAAAACATTTATTCTTTGAAATAGTTTCTTAAGATAAGGTTTCAAAGACGACTCAAGTCGATCGTGTATTTACTAAATTATTACCGTAGTAATATTTAGTTTTTTCAAGTGTTGTTATATTATTTTACTAAGTAAATAATAATATTATTATTGTGCTTTTGTTGGTAAATAAATTATCATAGTAATATTTATTTTTCAAGTGTTGGTATATTACTTTGATAAATAAATAATACTTATTATTATATCTGGTTTAGTTTGTGACTTTCCCAACAATCTAAGAAACTATGGCAAATAATATCACTCGTGAAATTAATGATAATACCGATATGAGTGTTGTCATGGCTGCTCCCATTCCCGTCATCTTGCCAGATGTCCATGGTGATGCAGATGGATTAACGTGTCCACAATTTAGCCAAATGATTATGCCAAAATTCAGGTATGTAAATGGACATGTTTACAAGCTCAAAGCCAATAATAAAACCTTCATGAAAAATACACCTCAATGCAAGAGAATTTTTGCGAGAAATGACAATCCCGTTAAGTCAAAAATAAATTTGATCGAAGTGGATGATATAATTATTGTGGTCATTTCAGAAATAAATCCTTGAGGCCAATGTGAGAAACTGGGTGATAGACTCTGGTGCTACTAGGCTCATTTGTGTAAATAAAAATAATTTTGTGTCATACATCCGAGTTGATGAAGGAGAAGAAATTGTTTATCTTAGTGACTCAAGGACAACTCAAGTTCTTGGGAAAGGAAAAGTTCTTCTCAAACTCACATTCGGTAAAAAATTCTAGCATTGAGTGATGGTTGCATGTTCCTAATAAACTAATTTGATCTCTGTGGGATTATTAGGAAAAGTTGGGGTGAAGGTTTCTTTTGAAGAAAATGAGGTCGTGTTGACCAAAAATAATATTTTGGTAGGCAAAGGATCTTGTAACCATGGCCTATTTATGCTTAATGTTTCTAATGATATCTGTGAAAATTTAATTCTGCTTATATGGTTGAGTCTATTTCTTTATGGCATGCTAGACTAGGACATGTTAATACTGCATATGTAAAGAAGATGCAGTCGTTGGGTTTAATATCTGGTTTAGACTCAAATAATTTTGACAAGTGTGAAATATGCGTTGAAGCTAAAATTACTAAAAAGTCTAGTTTTTCAGTAAATAGAGACACTGAGTTTATTATCTTTGATTCACACTGATTTAGGTGATTTAAAGTGAGTTATATTCACATCAGTCTAATGGATTAGCTGAAAGGAAAAATAGAACATTGAAGGAAATGATGAATTCCATGTTAGTCAGTTCTAATGCACCTGATAATTTGTGGGGTGAAGCTATTTTATCCGCATGTCATTTACAAAATAGAATTTAATAAAGAACCGGCAAAACTCCTTATGAATTGTGGAAAGGTTATCAACCTAATTTGAAATATTTAAAAGTGTGGGGGTGTCTTACTAAAGTTTTTTTGCCTGAATCAAAAAAGAGAAAAATAGGTTCAAATAGGTTCTAGGACAGCTGATTGCATGTTGATTGGATATGCTGAACATGGTGCTGCATATCGATTTCTTGTTTTGAAAAGTGATGTGCTTGATTGCAATACTATAATTGAGACAAAGAATGCTGAATTTTTTGAACATATTTTTCCACTGTTTGATAAAATTTCTCATGCACCTATTGAAAGAAATAATGAGGTTACCTCTAATGATTCGAGAAGGAGCAAAAGGCCTACGAAAGAATATTTTAGCAAAAGGCCTAGGAAAGAATATTTTTCTTATGAAAATGATTTTCAAACTTTTCTTGTCGATAATGAACCATCAAATTATTTTGAAGCTATATATTCTTCTGATGCTAAATTTTGGAAAGACGCAATAAAAATGGAAATTGATTCTATCATGAAAAATAATACATGGTTTTAATTGATTTACCTCTTGGTGCAAAACCTATTGGTTGTAAATGGATTGTCAAAAAGAAACTTAATCCTGATGGCTCTATAGATAAATATAAAGCTTGATTAGTAGCAAAAGGATTTTCTTAAAAGCAAAATATTGATTATTTTGATACATTTGCACCAGTGACTAGAATTTCTTCTATTCGAGTTTTAATTGCCTTAGCATCAATTCACAAGATTTTTATCCATCAAACGGATGTAAAAACAGTCTTTTTAAACGGTGATTTAGAAGAAGAGATTTATATGGGTCAACCTGAGGGATATGTAGTTTCGGACAAGAAAATAAAGTTTGTAAATTAATGAAATCACTTTACTTATTTAATTTGATGACATGAGAAATTTGATCAAGTCTTACAGAGCGGTTTTTCTTGTTGAAGTGGATAAATGTGTTTATACTAAAGTGGTAGACAAAGATTAAGTGATAATATGCTTATATGTTGATGAGATGCTCATATTTGGTACAAATTTAAATATTGTGAAAAGTACCAAATTATTTTTGTCTACTAACTTTGATATGAAAGATTTGGGTGAAGTAAATATGATATTGGGAGTTAAAGTTATAAGGAGTGATGATAAAAGTTGTAAGGAGTGATGATAATATATTGCTGTCACAAAAACATTATGTGGAGAGACTTCTTAAGAAGTTTGAATGTTTTGAGGTGATGTACTGGCCACTCCTTATGATGCTAACTCTTAATTGAAAAAGATTGGTCTAAAATTATTGGGAGTCGATGCATTTAATGCAGATATTATGGTGTGTGTGTTATCACGATTCGACAGGTATCCGGGCTAACCACCGAACACCACTCACTTACTTTTTATCTGCTATTATTCATACTATATGCTCATAATCATATAAACCGCTATTTTCTCGAATTACATTTACTTTTATAAACATAAGCCCTTCGGCTATCAAATAATATATGCATATTTGTACTACCCACGCCGCGTATCTAGGATTAGACATCCGGACGGGGACAGACCCCGCATGGGGACATATATATACCAAAAGAGAAATCAGGCTGGCACTTAGAATATTCTCTCCTGCATGAACACTCGAAGAAAGGATTACGAATAAGACCGAGTATGTAAAGCGAAACAACAATAAGGCATCAATAAACCGAGAAGGCATAAAACAAGGAGCAAAGAATCGTGAATCAGGATGCGCACACTTTCGTATCATCATCATATCATATATCCATAATCGTAATCTACCGACCATATAGGTTTAATCAATAGCATCATTTCGCGCTCAGCATCCCCGCGTCCGTTTGCCGCCCACTGTGTCCGCCCATGCCACCGGTGCGTATAGTCGTCGCCTTTATACAACGGTGTGATATCATCATATACTCATTACATCATGCTTATCATAACATGCTTATCATAGTATGCTTATCATAACTCATCATGGTATGCTTGACATCATATACTTATCACAATATACGCAGGGGACTCTTAGCCTATTCATACTTTAAGACGTAAGGTCGTGGAATGTCATTATGGCATTCTTACGTATTCCGCCTCGCCTTTGAAGGAACAAGCATAAGGTGAGTGTGCACAATGATCAATATCATTAAATTACACAAACGTCATCATTAGCTTCTTGCATCATATCAGGTTATAGTATTTCTAGATTAACTTGCTATCATCATTTTCGTATTCATCTATATATTTCTTATCTCGTATAGCTATTCATGAGAGAGGACTCTTAACTTTCTTGGAGATGGAACATTCATAGTAAAAGAGGAAATTCATGTTAGGACTGAAGAAAGGATTAGCCCTCACATACCATGCCGCTAGCTACTCTATCGCTTGTTCGTTCTCCTTAATGCGCTTGTCTATACCTTCAATGAATTCATATCGACATTAGTTATGTCATCGTAAAAAACATACTTACTAAGGCTATAGAAATTTGGGCAGCGCTTCCTTTGTTTATACTACTTTCCGCCCTATTCCATATCAATTCCCAACATTCATAATAATCATCACAATATGATTAACAACAATCATCATTCATTCATATGATTCGTATTTCATAATTCACCTCAATTTCCCATAATCATGACTAAAAATCCATCGTCATATTCTTTCGTATCAACACTCATTTCATGTCCATGTCATTTATAACACATTTATATCACAACCCAACAACATTCATGATTCAATTCCAACTATGTCTCAAAACGTCACTATTCATCATTCATAACCCGTAAAGTGGAATACGGACCGTCCCTCGTGGTCGTCTTTAACCTTGGAATCCAAACTTTGCAAAGATGCATGGTGATTTACGACCATGGTTTTTGCCGTATTTCATGTCCGTCCACTGTGTCGTATTTAACCATTTCTCCACCGGCGTAAAAGTTGAAACCTTTGCATGCCATTTTACGACCAGTTATTTACGGACCGTATTCCACTTTACGGTCCGTATTTGACCACGACTACCGGCGCTTGCCAACTTTCAACTTTTTCACATTTCTAGACTTTTTATTCTATTCATTCCCATCCATTTACATACATTGCCCATGAAACATTATACACTCGCACTCCTCGCTCTCATCACTAGTTGTGTTGCTCAACGGGAAATTTTTTCGAGGTGTAACATAGACTGAGTAGATATACTCATAATCCCAATCAAGAGCATTGATCTGCATTAATTAGACTGATGAAATATTTGAGAGGAACCATGACTTATGGTATCCTGTATAGTGGATTCCCTTCTACTTTAGAAGGGTAAGTTGCAATTTGAATTTCTTATTCAGATAATACAAAATCCACTAGTGGCTATATGTGGGGGTGCAATATCGTGGAAATCGGCCCAAGGTATCGATCATTGCTAGATTGACTATGGAGTCAGAGTTTGTAACTCTGGAGTGAGTTGGTTCTGAGGATGAGTACCTAAGAAATTTCTTAGCGAATATCCCTTCAATGAAGGATGAGTTGCCCCCGTGGCGCGCGTGATTTGTGATTGTAAGCTATTGTAAAGAATAAAGACACACGAGATTGAGACATGAAGCTGAAAGATGGAATAATTTCCATTGATTATGTGAACTCAAAAATGAATTTTGTCGATTCTCTGACTAAACTCGGGAAGAAAATTAATTCTTCAAACCTCAAGAGAGACGGGGTTAAGGCCATTTTATTGTCAATAGAGTATGTGATTGGAGATCCCATAAAGTAGATCATATGGGTAATAACAAGTCGTTATTGTGCGCATTCAAAGAGAGTGCTTAATCCGTTAATAATCTTGATGGATGAGTTATTAACTTTAATGAATTCATAGTCCTTATGGATGGTGTATTTGCCGTGTACATTGTGAATTCACCTATACGAGATCGCCGAGATTTTGGTTTCTTGAAACGTGCATGGCCCAGGGCACAAAACCGCGTTGAACAAAAATTACGGAGTCGAAACGTGTCGTAAAGTCTTTGACTTACAATAAGAATTATTGATTCATAGAAATTTTATATTTCACCAGTAATTCTGTAAGTTAAATTTTATCGGTCTAAGTTTGACATATAGCCCAAAAGTCACCAAACCTACTGCATTTCAGACATGCAAATCTAGCAAGTTATACATTTTTTCCTTACAAATCTTTAAAATAGTGGGGATTGTTGTGATATTTTAAAGATTATGACACATAGACACCAAGTGTCATGCCAATGATCTATAGTGCAAGTGAAATTATATTTTGTGACTAATGGCTTTACTTGGAGAAGTGGGAAGTGAAAATATATGTGGCAATATGCATGGTTGATTCAAGGCAAGTGTCTTTAACACTTGTCATCGTTTACCATTTCTCATCTATTATAAATAGCCTCAACATTGCCATCCATTATACACACACAATCAGTGAGCATCAACACCTATTAAACACACGCCTATCCTCTCTTCTTTTTTGGCTTTTCCATTTTCCTCCATCCGTATAACCATGAACGGATTCCAATAATAATTACCTACTACAAAGCCTTATTATTATTATTATTATTATTATTATTATTATTATTATTATTATTATTATTATTATTATTATTATTATTATTATTATTATTATTATATAACGTATTATTTAAATTTTGTTGTTATTTCTAACTATAATACTCTATTGCTTGTTTAATTTGAGAAACATTTCACAAGAAATAATTAGGAACGATTCTGACTGTGTATTTACCGTAGTAATATTTAGGTGCTAAGTAAATAATAATATTATTATTGTGCTTTTGTTGGTAAATAAATTATCATAGTAATATTTATTTTTTCAAGTATTGTAATTTTACTTTGATAAATAAATAATATTTATTATTATACTGATTTATTTTGTGAGTTTCCCAGCAGGAATCCAATCAAGGGACCTGAAAAGCACCCTCCTTCATTCCCTATTTAATCTTTTCTTTTCGCATCAGGGAAGGGAAAATGATACAAGTAGAGTTTTTATTTTAAATTTGACTTGACATAAAAAGGAGGAAGGAAATTAGGAAAGTAAAAATAATTTCTGTTAGGTCACTAATAAGAGCTGTCAAAACGATTATTTTAAATTTGACTTGACATAAAAAGGAGGAAGGAAATTAGGGACAAGCTGCGATCCAATTTCATTTGAACAGGCCTTTAAGCGGACATTCCGAATTGGTTAAATTGAAAAGTTTTTCTAGGGGTGATAAACTAAAATTGCTACTACAAAGTTACTCTTATTTAATTTTGAAAAGTATACACTATGCACAATTGTTACAGTACTTTGATTTGCTATCTTTATCTTGTAATTGTGTATATATGCAGTCATTGTTAGAGGGTACTGTAAAATTTTCCTTCTCTCTCTTTAATTGGAGAGGCAGTTTGGTGTTGATTAGGAAATAGTGGATTTTTTCAATTTGGTTGTCCCCTCTGATTTCTTATGGTTTGATCATTATGGAGTGTTGTTTATAGGAATCTTTATATGACTAAATTACAAGAGCGTCGCACTAGGAAAGAGATAACAATGAAAGACAAAAGTATCAGGAACATAACATATAAGAACATGTTCACTTTTCATTTATTTTCACTGATGAAAAAAGAGACTTATACATAGCTACAAACCAACATAATCAAGGGAGTTTACATTTTAACCAACCCCCAAAAAGAAAAAGTAAATGTAAAAATTAATTGAAAAATAGGCAAGTAATTGACAAACATTAACATAAAAACTGTGCTTCACTTCTTAACAGATAGGAAGAGGAGCACCATTCCATTCCTTGAGACATTCTAACAATGAATCAATAATTTCTCCATTGCACATTGCTGTGAACACCTTGTCACATTCTTCCCCTGGTGACCTCACTTTCTCTCCTGTCAACAATTCTGCTCCGAGCTCTTCCCTAACGAACCTGTAGAGCGGGTATGATCTGCATTCCTTGATCCTGTTTGCAATCGCGGGGTTCCCACTTTCCACCGCGGCCCTTGCACTCTCGACTTCCTTTGGTAAAACGGCATTTAACTCGTCCTCAAAAGCTACAATCTTTTGAAAGATTGAGCTGCTTGCGTTCTTCTCGTTTTCCCCATTTTGCAAAGCGTGATCAACGAGTACTTGCCTCAGTTTCTGCATTAAGGGGTAGTTGGCACTGCAAGGGTCATCAGCATAGGCGAATAGGTATTCACGGTCCACGATGCGGAGCAAGTCTTTTTCGCAAAATCTTGATGGATGAAGTTCTCCATTGGCACCCATTGTGAGGGTTCTTTTAGCTACTTGGCTCACTGTGTTCTTCACCGCGTTCCTCAAATTCTCTTCCACATGCCTCAAGTCTATAGCTTGGCAAAGTGCGACGAGGTATGTGGATGACATTAGCTTCAAGATGTCAACAGCTTCGGCAGTTTTTCTTGCCGAAATTAAGCCCAAGGAATTCACATCTTGGTTGTGTTGCTCCGCGCTTTGTACGTGGTTAGTCACTGGATTTGCCAAGAATTGAAGTTCTGAACAGTATGAAGCCATGGCGATTTCAGATCCCTTGAAACCGTAGTCCAAGCTTGGATTCCTTCCTGCGGTTAGATTAGATGGCAACCCGTTGTTGTAGTAATCGTTGACAAGCTCGGAGAATTGAGCAAACATCAATTTCCCTATCGATGCAAGGGCTAATCTAGCATTGTCCATAGAGACACCAATTGGAGTGCCCTGGAAGTTGCCACCGTGTATCGCCTTGTTTCTTGAAACATCGATCAAAGGGTTGTCATTCACTGAATTAATTTCCCTCTCGATCATCTTGGTTGCAGAACGGATGACTTCAATTTGAGGGCCGAGCCATTGGGGTGACGTTCTAAGAGCATAACGATCTTGTTTTGGTTTTTGCAGAGGGTCCATTTCGTGAAGCTTTTGAGCTGCCTTGACATAAGCGCTGCCATCCAAAATGTGTTCCATAATTGCAGCAGCCTCAATTTGTCCAGGATGGTGCTTCAATTTGTGCGTCAAATGGTCAGTGAACTCGGGCTTTCCATTCATCACCTCAGCAAAAATCGCCGAGAGAACTTCAGAAAAGACCGCGAGGACATTAGCATCAAACAGAACCATCGAGGCCAAGCCCGAACCAACAGCTGTACCATTCACAAGGGCAAGGCCTTCCTTAGGCTGCAGCTCGAAAAATCCACCGTTAACTCCAGCAACTTTGAACGCTTCCTCAGCGTTGAGCGTTTTACCATCAGGTCCCACGGCTTTGGAATTGGGGCGACCAGTGAGTAATCCGGCAATGTAGGACAAGGGGACAAGATCACCCGAGGCAGTGATGGTCCCACGAAGGGGCAAACATGGAGTGACATTGTGGTTAATCAATTTGGTGATTGCTTCCAAGATTTCAAATCTAATGCCAGAGTAACCTTGAAGGAGAGTGTTGATCCTAACAAGCATTGCTGCCCTTGTACTTGATTGTGGCAATGTGTGACATGTCTCTGTTCCATTGCCAAAAACTCCAGCATTCAAGAACCTGCCAAACCAATTTAAATCAAGGTCAGATATGTCCACTCATCATGTCAGAGTAATTTAAGCAATCTATTATGTATTCTAATTGGACAGTATTTTTTCTATGGTATGGGCGTTATGTCAGAATTCTGTAGGAAGAATAAAGGAAACACTTGAAAAACGTTATAGTCATTACTCGTTAGTATTATGTCACATCATTTTCGACTAAAACACTTTCGAGCGTGTGGGAAAATTTGAAGCACTTCAGAATAACCACCTTTCTGCCAGAATCTAACAAATCAAGACCTAAAAGCAGCCAAACACTTCTAATCTTCTCTTTTAAGACAAGTGACCAAAAATGAATTACTATAGAAAAGTCAATTTTCCCAAGAGAGGAAAAAATTGTACGAAGTTGTTATTTAGGCCATATTACGCCAGCATTTATTGGAATTTGTCATTTATAAAATAAATCTAATCTAGAGCCCGTTTGGATTGGCTTATAAGTCGCTTATAAGCTGTTTTAGAACTTTTTTTTTTGTTTTTAAAAAAAATTCATTTTTGTATTTAAATAAACCTACAAAAATAATTGGTAGCTTTCCTTAACTTTTAAAGCGTTTTAAAAATTTTGAAAACAAATTTTATAAAAAAAAAATAAGTTAACTTTTTTTTTTTTTTTTGACTTATGTTTTTAGCTTATGTTTATTATTTTAAGGCCTCATCCAAATGGCTCCCTAATGTAAGAAGGTAGCACATGGCACCCCGACACCAATACTGTAGAAAGGCTGAACTATTTGCATGTGCCCACGTGTCTCTCTAATCATCTCTGCAGCTGGCCCAAAAATATACCCCACACTCTTTTCCTTTTTATTAAAACAAAATAATAATATTTTAAGTGAATTTCGACTGTTTTACCAAATATATGAGATTCAGTGTGTATCGGGAAATTAAATTCATCAAGATTTAGGCAATTAAAAACAATCAGCTATCAGTATATATTTTTCGCTACGAATATTTGAATTCTGGTCCACATAGTTTTCATTTCACTTTGTTGACCAATAAATAACACCTTGGATGGTACCACTTATTTCTTACCCTACATAAGTCCACCTATTTTCTTTTAACAATAATTTACATTAAATATTTTTTTTTCGTAAAAAAGGTTTAGGCAGCTATTTCTTGGAAGTCAGAGAACTTTAGCAAAAAAATAGTGAATCATTTTAGTCTATTACCAATATCAAGTATCTTCTGCCATCGTTATAGAATATAAAAAAATAATCTTTTCTACCTATCATGCAAAAACTACGTAATCCAAATTGTAGATTCCTACCGACAAAGTTCATAGAAACAGGATCTCCAGAAAAAGACGGTTTTAAAACAAAGCTTATTGCAAATCCACCCCAAAAAAGAATCCTGATTTCCCTAGTAAGTCATTTATTTACGTTAGAGAACATATCTAAAACTTATGTCTAAATTTATGTGCATTTATCTGAATGGGTAAGAAAAATACTCCAAATTTATGACATTAAATTACCGTGATATTTGTGTGATTATAATACTTTTTACACTGATACTCTTACATATGCATAAGCTATAAAGAATTTCTCATTAAGAAGAATAATTTCATTATTCTTAACTTTTTTAAAAATTTATTCTGTCTAAACGAACTAAAAAGAGTTTCACGTAAATTGAAACAAATTAAGTACTAGATCTCATATGTTGATCATAAGGCAAAAGAAAGTTAGATGTAAAGTGTTTTTACCTAATAAGTTCCTTTTGAAGAGCACCACCATTCTTAGTTCTCCTATGAGATGTAGCACCAAATCCAGTTGTAACACCATAACTATCAGTTCCTTTACCCATACTTTCCATAACCCAATCACTACTAGCTTTAACACCAGCCCTTGCACTTTCAGAAAGTTCCACTTTCACATTTTTCACATTTTCCCTAGCAGCTATACTAGCAACTTGTGCAACTGTCAATGTTTCACCACCAAGTTTCACCACTGGCTTTCTAAACTCTGACACCATCTTTTTCACTTCATCCAAATGGCTCCCTTTCAATGAATCTGCTGCCATTTCCCAGTTCAATGGATCAACTTTGATGCAAAACTCCAAATCTTGATGACCATTTTCACTAATAACACCAGCCATTTTTTCAAGAAAATGTAAAGGGGTTGGTTTCTTTAATGAAATGAATCAAGAAAATGTAAAGGGGTTGGGGTTTTTGGTGAAATGAATCAAGAAAATGTAAAAGGTTGGTTGGTTTAGTGAAAAGATTGAAGAAATTTGTATGGAACAAGAATTGTTGGAGAGAGTTATGTAATTAAATGTGAGGATGGGTAGAAAGATCCTGATTATTGAAGATGTAAGTTGAGGTATAAATAGAGGGAATGGGTACAGTTTATGGTAGGTGAGTTGATAAGGGACCCCTCTCAAATGATTCATTAATATGGACCGTGTGATTAATGTTTTCATCATTTTTGGTAGGTGAACATAGGGAAAGGTTAATATGGACCGTTTGATTGGAGGGGTAATGTGCGGTTGAGATTGACGACAACGCGGGGAAAGGATGCAACATGACTTTCAAAAGGTTTTTTAGAGTGGTTGGTGGATTTGGGAAAAGGTTTGGTGCTTTCGGGTTGTTGAGAGACTAATTAAAATTGAGAAAATATGAGGGATTTGATGATATTAAACATTTGGCTCTTTCAAAAGTTTTGGTGTGTGGGGGTGGGAGGTGGGTTGGTGAATTTGAAAGGGGGGTTTTTCTTATTTGGTTAACTGGATATTTAGGGGTCGTTTGGTAGGAGAGATAAGATGGGATGAGATTATTATTAATTTGGATCAAATTAATCTCTACGTGTTTGATCGGTGGGATAAACCTTTCGTAGATTCACCCAATCCCATCTATGCGGGATAAAAGACGGAATAAGTTATCCAATCATGTCTCACCCAATTCTATCTATATGGGATAACATATTCCTGCTACCAAACGACACCCAATAATATATACACATATATGCAAAATTACTAGCTGGGTGGAGCATGCATAATGGTAGTTCGGTTTTTGTTCCTACTAAATTGCTACATTACATTTCAATACTTGTTATGAAAAATAATTAGTAAAATAATTTGCACATGCTGATTCGTTAGCAAATATTGGAGAAACTATCAAAAGCCTTATTCTGTAAAAAAAAAAAATAATAAAAAAAAAAAATCAAGCTTCTTTTTATATCTATGTTTTAATTAGAAGATCAGCTATCCCGATGGCTATGCTTTGTCACTTAATTTCCGAATTTTTGCATCAATGACCTACATTCAAGAATCTAAAGCAGGGGTTGTTTGAGTTTGTTGAAAGACTTTTAATACTTAAACTCATATACATATACATAAAAATAGGGGTTTGAACTAACTTCTCTCTTTCCTCCAAAATAAACATATTGTTTTCGTTTGAAGCTTTAAATTGCATACCAATTAAACAATTGTTTTTTATACATAGTATATGTTTTCGTTTTGGAGTAGTATTTAAGAATTTAATTTTCTTTTGTCTTTAAGAAGGATAACGATAAAACTAGGTTGATATGTTCTTGTTGCGTTATCATAATAGACCATCTTACTAATTTGAACTTCAATTAGTCACGGCCAGCTTTTGATAGCCCGTTTGGTCAAACTTCTAAAATCAACTTATTTTAAAAAGTATTTTTTTAAGTTCTTTTCAAAAAGGTATTTTTAGTGAAAAACAGTTTTTGTTTGACCAATTAATTTAAAAAACACATTTGAACAACAATTAATGTTTGGCTGAGCTTTTAAAAAGTGCTTCTAAGTGTATTTTTCTCAAAAGTGTTTTTGAGCAAAAGCTATTTTTTTAGCTTCTGAAAAAACTAATTTTGCTACTCCCCAGGAACACTTATTTTCTCCCAAAAGCTTGACCAAACACATTACTTTTTTAAAATAAGCACTTATTGAAAAAAAAAAATAAGCATTTTTGGAGGAAAAAAAGATTGGCAAACAGGCTATAAGTTTGTCACAATCTTCATTACTGTTTTGTCTTGAGAATTTTAATAATCAATTCAAGGGTTAGTTGATTATTACAGAAAAATCATCAAACTAATCTTTCTTTTTGTGGAATCTGATGGTTTTCGGTCGGGCAAAAATGATACTTTAGGATACTTAGTGAAAATGGAGAGATTCCATAGTTAGAAAATTAGTTAATTTGATGGTTTTCTATAATTACACTATAAGTTGAGTAATCTTTGAATAATTTCTCAATTCAATGTATGTGCTAAGAATTTGAAGAGCTTCTTGGCTTCATCTCTCTTTTGCGTAATAGTATTTTCTACGGCATAAAAACTTTCGATATTTGTAGAAGTACCATTTAAAAAAATGACAGCTTACGTATTCTCCTATTATTTTCCAACTTAACTTTCAACATTTGCATCATTATCATTTAGGCAGGAAAAATTGACATTTTGTGTTATTCTTCAAGTTTTTCCAATTTAACAGGTAGTTCAATTAACTAAATTCAATTTGATATAGAGACATTTATCGATATAGATACTTTCCCTTCAATCTCTACCGTAGATGTCAAAGAAGAATGAAAAGAAGTTCGAAAATGAGCCAAAAAGAACACAAAGGTAAGAGCGGAGGCTCGAATAATCAATATCACAAGAGAATAAAAACAAGTCAAGCAATACGCTCGTAATAATAAGGGTAAAATAAGTATGAAATGATAAATTATCTCTTGATTTTCCGCATTGTATAAGTAAGAATGTAAAACTATTTTTAACATACATGACAAGTAAAAATAGATGGAGGGAGTATATTTAGTTCCTATGTACGAGTGTTTTTTTTTTTTCTTTCTCTTTCGGTGAGGGAAAATATAGGAAGTTGAAAAGGAAAAATCTATACATGAATTTTAGGATCCCATATAAAGAAAAATTTGAATATGAAAGCAACCTATGCTTTGTTTGGTAAAAGTTTATTTAACTCCAAAAGTCTTATTTTTTTATAAGTCTTATTTTAAAAAAGTGAGGTGTTTGGCCAATTAAGTTTTTGGGAGAAAATAAGTCTTTTGGGGAGTAGCAGAAACGCGATTCTCAAAAGCTCAAAAAAATATCTTTTTCAAAAGTATTTTTTGAAAAACTTTTGAGAAAAATACGCATAGAAGCATTTTTTAAAAGGCTTGGCCAAACAATTATTAACAACTCAAAAGTCTTTTAAAATTAATTAGCCAAACACAAAATATAGCTAACTTTTAGCTAAAGTATTTTTTGAAAAGTGTTTTTAAAAAAAATCTTTTTCAAATAAAGCTTTTAAAACATTTGAAAATTACTATTCAATGGAAAAATAGTGGAGGGTTATCTAACAAAGCAAATCCACCCGTTTGCTACTCGTTAGGGCCACTTTTTATTTTTATTTGTATAATAATAGTAATAATAATAATTCTTTGACCCAAAAAAAGATAATAATATATTTACTCTTTTTCTTTTTATATGTAATAGTATAATTATTTACTCCACCAAAGCCGGCGTTTGACCGAATAAACACGAGTCAAACAGAGCGTCCACAAAGTGCATTTGACCAGCATTTCTGGTACAGTTTTATTTATCTATTTTTAAGTTTTGCAGAAATTCAAATTTAACGTTAATTAATCTGAATTTTACCTATAAAATTAATTACTGCATAGTTTTTTTTTTCTCTTGGTATTACTCACACAAGACGAAAGTCAAATGAGTAGTTTAATACATTCTTTTGTCGAATAATGTCAGATAAAATAATACTATTTGAAAAAAATTAGTGTGCTCCAATTATGCTCCTTTTTACATGTAATCTCTTTGAATATGCTAAGAAGGTTGTTAGAAATTTGATGGCCTTGACTTAGACATGAATGACCACCAAAAATTAAAAAAAAAGGACAAAGAGGAAACTTCAAGTGGGATACCCTTTGTTAGGTAAATTCTACGCTATTGATTTCAACTTTAATCTGTCATATTGGGTTTTTATTTCCTTTAAAATGAGTTTAGCTTTCTGAGTAATTTCCAGGCACGATTTTCCCTTTTTAGCAACTTCTTTTCTCTTATTCTTAAAATTTTTCACCAATTGTCCTTTTTCTGGGGTAATGGGTCCCTTTTATTTTTCAGAAAATGATCAAGTATACCCCTATAATATTAGTATACCCCTCTTCTTCTTCCATCACTACCATCTCTCTCCCCCTTCAAAGGTTGTGAAAAGTGGATCTACTAGTTTGTGTTTAGGAAGTAAGAATATATTTTCTGTTAAGTTAAATAACTAATTTGAACCCATTAATTTGTTTTTATAATGTAAGAATCAATTTTCTAAAAATCTAAATGACTAATACGAACCCATTATAATGCGTTTTATTATCAAATCAGTAAAATCTCAACTTTGGTATATTTGCTCGTTATCATTTTAACATGTTGTTCTTTTTGCACTATGTTCCAACGAATACCTGTGACGTTAATCAATAAGTGCTTGTATATAAGTTGTAAAATTGAAAGCTGATCTACTAATTTGTGTTTAAGAAGAAAGTATCAATTTTATGCTAATTTAAATGACTAATTTGAGCCCATTAATTTTTGGTTATGAAGTAATAAGATTTATCCAAATCTAAATGACTAATGTGCACCTGCTAATTTGTGTTTATTAAGTAAGAATCATATTTCTGTTAATCTGAAATACTAATTTGAAGCCATTAGTTTGTGTTTACGAAGTAATAATCAAATTTTTGCAAATTAAAATGACTAATCTGAACCCACTAATTTGTGCTTATCAGGTACGAATCATAGTTTGATGTCTTTGCTTTTCTGAAGGGGGAGGAGATGATAGTGATGGAAGAAGAAGAGGAAGAGAGGGGTAAATGGGTTAGGGTGGCGAGTGGCGTGTAAATATGGTGTCCACCGTCGGATCTTATGTCCATCCTGGACAATTTTAACGAGAAGGGGTATATTTGAACCCAAAGTATAACAAAAGGGTATATTTAGACTCAAAGTATAACAGGAAGGATATATTTGGACCTAAAGTATAATGAAGGGTATATTTAACCCTTTTCTAATAGTACAGGGGTATATTTGACCCTTATCCATTTATTTTTCTTATAATGTACGGAGCTTTTAAATCACGATCTAACGATCTATTTTGAACAAATTGAAAATCTTCTGAGAAAACATTAGATGATTAGTCTAGAATTTTGCAAGTTATTTCAAACGTTAGACGGCGATATCTAATGTTTTGTCTATAAAGTTGAGAATATACGAGCAAATATTAGATCCAAGTTTAACATTAAAGGCTAAAGTTGTTGGGTTTAGATAACACAGAGATATTTTTAGCATTGTGTGATATCGCTTTAGGCGAAAAAGGTCTCACACTGTTAAGAGTATCAACATTTATAAGTATAACTTACTTTTCTTTTCAGCTACTAATGTGTACTATGTTCACACACATCCAACAACTTTTGCATACTTTTGAAAAATAGAGATAAAATCTATAGATGATAATGTTTGGCCATAATTTTAACTTTTTTCTAGAGTTGAATTCCGGAAATCATGTTTGGCCGCAAAACTTCGGAATTAAGTCGAATTCCAAAATTTTTTGGAATTTGAAAGACACCAAAAAGTTATTTTCACATTTTTCACTCCACATTAAATCACTCACAAAAATTTATATTTGTGGCCAAACACAACTTTAAATTTCAAATACCATTTCTCACTTTGAAATAAAAATTATTTTTCCCCCTTTCACAATTTTCATGGCCAAACAGGCCCTTACTTTTGACTGTCTCAAAAGTCAAATTCTGTACTTATGATTTGGAGGTGAATAACATCTCAGATTCTCAGCAACTACTATAAGTTTTCTCAGTTGTATTCCACAATCCACATGGCTTTATGATCTCCAAGGAATGAAGATTCCTTCAGCAATTAAAATTGCAGCTTCACTAAGGTTTCCCATTCATTTCAAGGTACTTGACAAAATTTTAAACAATTTTGCAGAAAATGACCCTTTTGTATATTTATTGTTGGCACAACAACCATTAGTTATTCGACTTCAGTTTCACACTAATATATAACTCAAAATATTGTTAGATGCCTAAGGTTTATCTAAGAGAAAAGCGCCATCATAGATTTTTCCATTCACACTATTTAAATTCGACATTTTCAATTAAAATGAAGGAATAACTGTTATTCCACCGTACTACCCTCCAACAGAAAAGAATATAAGCATTTCAATGAAGTGGTTATTATTGTCAATGACACATTATTTAGATATTTATAAAATGCACTCTTAAATTCGTGATCTTATCTATTTTACTTTTGACTCAATATTTATATTAAAAATAAAATACAGAATATATATCTCTAATATATACATTTATTAATTAATCCGAATGAATTGATATGTATTTTTACATAAATTTTTTAATTGTTAAGGTTAACTCAGTTGGTTTGACATAACCGGGGTGGCTAGAGGGCCACGGTTCATGCATCCAAACACTCTTTTGCCCGAAATTGCATTATATATATAAAGTCAAACTAGGCGAATCCATGAGGTAAAGCTTATAAATTCGGAATTTTTTGTCCCTTCAAATTATTGAGTTCTAAATTAGTAATAATCTGTACATATTCAATAAATTTCTTAAGATAAATATAAAATTTGGACTAAAGCTACCGAATTCGATTTAACCTATAAACTAGATATACTTAAAATTAGTTTTTATAAATATCATAGAGGTTAACTTCTTTTCATGTCTTTGTGCATTTACTTATTTATATTTGTTATTCACTTATAAATATTTAACTTAGCTACAATCACACACACCACAAGTTTAGAAGTTGATGGCAAAGTAGTAAGCACTTGAATTGTAGTGAAGCAGATGGACCAACGTGCCCTCCACCAGGCCGTTACAATCACCGCGACCGTTATGTTGGAGCAAGCAACAAATACCATAATGCCACCTGCTCTCTCATCATTTATAAACTAGTGGCGGTAGTATTCAATTAAATTAAACAAAAGACTCTATTTTAGAATATATATTTTTTTGGGTCCAAAGTATGTAAAGAACAAAATCAATTTTGGTGTGTGATTTGTTTGGTGTTGTCTCAAAAGTCAAAACGAACTTCTTGGGTCATAAAAGGAAATAACCTCACCCCAATCATTCGTCTTATATTTCCCACTATTCAATTATACCTTTTTCCAAATTTGTATCCCCTGTATGGCATCTGATCGAACTGACTCTGTCGACTCTTTTTTTTAATTTTTTATAATCATGATGTCCGTGTCGAGAATCTATCTGAAACTATCTCTCTGGACATAAAGGTAGGGGTAAGGTATGCATACATTCTATCCTCCTCAAACTCCACTTGTGGGATCACACTGGGTATATTATTTGTGTTGTTGATCACATCTGCTAATTTGTGCTTAAAATTAAATCTCAATTAATTTTATAGTGTCGCAAAATTAACACACTCAATATATATATATATATATATATATATATATATATATATATATATACACATATATATATATATATATATACACACTAATAACTCTATCTATTAGGATCGGACAGATGCAAAAAACCGCTTATGACCCTCCAAAATTTGGACATGAAGCCTGGTTAAATGTATTATTATTCGTACCGTTTCTCTTAATAGTGTTCGCAAAGTCTCAAGTGGCATTTGGATTATTTTTTGGAGAAATTAAGTTGAAAGGGTTTAATGAAAAGCCAAAAAGTGTTTGGATAGTAGCTTCTTAAAGATTTTTTTTTTTTTTTTGCAAGAAAGGTTTTTTGAAAAATGTTCGGGCGTTGTTTTAGGAAAGAAAAAAGGAGACCTTCGATGTGCGTGGCACTTAACTAACCCGTAGTCCTTAATTAAGTTAAAGCGCAAAAAAAACTCAAAGGAGCTTAATTGTTACTACTGTCACTTAAAGTATCAGAAGGTGAGGCCTAAATGTTTATGAAATGGGTGGAAATATTAATAAATTAGGGTTCAAATATTATCATAGATAATAAAATAGACGATATTTTTCCTATTAGTTATAGCATTGGTGACAAAATTATCCGTTACATGTGTTGGTAAGATGTGTTAGTAAGAAATGATAGATATTACGATAATTGAATTGTCAAAAGTTGTCTAAAGAAAAAGACTGTCACTTGATTTATGTAACATCAAGCCAAATTCTTTTCATTGGAAACTTAATTATTGGTGATTCCAGCTTGAATCATGTGACAATTGACATATTTTCTAGTAACAATGATTAGTTGAACACTTAAGGATCTAGATTGGACATTAATTCTTGAATTTTGCAGAAAACAACTCAGCCTTCTGGATGTAGCTCCTTAATCAAATAGTTAATAAATTACCCAACCTTCGAGTATATAGCATATTTTATCTTTTAAAATTAGTTTCGTGTCAGGACTGATACCTTAGTAGTTAGTAGCATGACATATATGGTGGCGTGTTCTACCATTGATCATAACTATATATATATGGTTGATTTGCTCTTGATTTTAGTAAACTAATCGATAAGCTTATTGCTATTATGATTAAAAACTTGTTAAATGTATCTGTTATAATCATGCATCATTTAGTATATCTGGAGCCTAAGCAAGTATAATGATCATAAAAATAATTTAACCTTTAGGCAACGGTCAAACTTCTTGTCCTTGGGTCAAACTTAAAAATATACTAGTATAGTTTTATATTTCTAAAAAGAAAGTGCTACTAAGTGGGTATTTATTACCTCTTCTGTCCATTTTTACTAGTCATTTATAATAAAAATGGTTTTCATTTTACTTGTTCAGTTTGAAAAATCAAGAGGTAATCTATTATTTATTTCTATTTTACCCTTATTATTAATTATTGGGTTGAAAATTTTAAGGAATTGTTAGCTGCATAACTTTTAAAGTATGTTTAATTGATTTCAACCATTAAATGACTTAGTAATAATTAGAGGTGATATAGTAAAATTATCATTCACCACCAAAGGATGTGGTGCAGCGGACGGGGATGCTCCTCCCTTAACTAAATGTCTCGGGTTTGAGCCCTTCTTATGAAAAAAATCCTTAGTAGGGAGTGCTTCCCCCCGAATGGGCCCAATCCGTGATCCAATGAGGGTACCTGATACCAGATTGGAAATCAAAAATAGAAATAAAGTAAAATTAACATTCTATTTATGGTTCGTTAAGGGCCTGTTTGGAAAGCCACCCAGGTAATTGGAATTGAGTGTAATTACACAGTTTGGCCTGTTTGTTTGACCAAGTAATTACACAGTTAGGTGACAATTAGGTGTAATTGAGAGGGTGTAATTATACTCTCCAATTCTCCCGGTGGGGGGGTGGGGGGGGGGGGTGTTGACAATTGGGTGAAATTACATCCTGTAATTACACAGTTACTTTTTAGTTTGTTTCTTTTTCTATTATTTTAATTTATTTTTGTATTTAATTTATTTTTTATTTCTATTATTTTAATTTCTTTTGATTTTTAATTTAGTTTTTATTTCTATTATTTTAATTTCTTCTTTATTTTTATTTTTTAATTATTTTAATTTTTTAAAATGTATTTTTCTTTTTATAATATTTATTTTTCATTTACTTTCTTCTCTATTAGACAGTGTCCTACTCCTAGTGCGAGTCCAATACCTGTAGACACAAATAGCCGACTTACTTGTAGCTAGGAGTCCTAGTTCTAATGTGTTTCTATGTATTTCGTATGTCTATATATTCTTTCCTCGTTATATCAATTAAAACACATAATATAATAAAACGCACAACTGATTCTTGAGTCAATATTCCTCATGTTCTAATATGGTATTAGAGCCTCTAACGGACTCGTCATCCACGTCGTCGACCATCATTAACACTGCCAGTTCTTCTTTTCCAACACCTCTCAACCATGTTCACCATTTTATTTCAATTAAGTTAAATTCCTCCAACTATCTCTTCTGACAAACACAAATTTTGCCCTTTCTTCGTGGTCAAGATCTCTTCGGTTATGTCGATGACAGTCTCCCGTGCCCTCCATCTCATGTGTCGGGCAAAGAAAAAGAAGCAGCTATTGCTAATCCAGCCCATTCTCGCTGGATTCAACAGGACCAAGTGATCCTTAGCCTGCTTATCTCGTCTCTATCAGAAGAAATTATTCCGATTGTAATCGGTCTTTCAACATCCAAGGAAGTTTGGGATGCGCTAAAGGCAGCTCTTTCCTCGCCATCCAATACGAGAATACTCAATCTTCATATGCAACTTCAAATATGAGACAACATGATCTACCTATCACTCAGTACCTTCACAAAGCAAAACTTATATGTGACGAACTAGCTGCTGCAGGTCGTCCGTTGTCTCTTTCCAATCAGAACATCTATGTATTCAAGGGCCTCCGAAGTGAATTTAAAGATACTGTTACCACCTTATCCGCTCGACCTGAACCAGTCTCGTTCAGTGAATTACATAGTCTTCTCCTAAACTATGAATTCATTCACCGGCAGACCCTCTCCTCTCTATCAATCACAAATTCTTCACCGTCGGAACTCGCATTTAACCCAGCTGCAAATCTTAGCCAGCGAGCATCACAATCTAATCGCAACTCCAATGCTAATCGTGGAAGAGGTCGCCAGAATGGTCGGGGCAGAAGAGGCTATCGTGGTAGCAGAAACAACTCATATAGGGGGGTGGGGTCCGAACACTGGACAACAGTGGGTTGATTCGCGCCAACGCTGCCAAATATGCAATGGTTTCAATCATCTAGTCCCCGTGTGTTTTCAGCGCTTCAATCATACAATCAATCCTACGGCTTACTTATCGCACCACCCCGCTCCAGTCTCTAGCAATTCGCAATGGCTCCCCGACTCTGGCGCCACACATCATATTACGCCGGATCGTGCTAATCTACAATGAGTGGAAGACTATCAAGGCACTGACCAAGTTCACGTCGGCAATGGCCAAGGGCTTCCAATTCATCACACTGGTAATTCGACTATATCTCTCCTCTCAAAATCTGTTGCTCTTAAAAATATTCTCCATGTTCCATTAATTACGAAAAGCTTACTCTCCGTTCAAAAATTTGCAAGTGACAATAATGCCTTTTTTGAATTCCATCCCTCTTATTTTAATGTCAAGGATCGAGCATCCAAGACACTACTTCTTTCAGGTCGGACTAGTGGAGGCCTCTATACTCTTCCTCTCAAGTCATTCTCTCGGCGCCATTCTTCAAGGTCACCTTCTGCTTTTCTCTAGGCAAAAACATCCTCTACATGCTGGCATCTTCGGCTAGGACACCCTCACCAGCGTGTGTTCCATCATGTCATTAGGAAGCATAGGTTACCTTACTCTAGTTTCAATTTTAATTATATTTGTAGTGCGTGCCAACTTGGCAAGTCGCACAAGTTATATCTTCCAATTTCAATAAATAAAAGTACTTCTATTTTGCAATTACTTTTTGTGGATGTTTAGGGCCCTGCTCCCACCTTGTCGTCTGATGGTCACAAGTATTTTCTTGTATTTGTTGATGATTATACAAACTACACCTGGGGCTTTCCTATGAAACTAAAATCTGACGTACTCCATATCTTTCATCAATTTAAACTTCTCGTTGAAAAATAATTTAACATAACAATAAAATCCATTCAATCAGATTAGGGCGGCGAATTTCGTTCGCTTTCACCTATTCTTCTGTCTTTTGGAATTGCTCATTATCTTTATTGCCCACACACTCATGAACAACAGGGCAAGGTTGAGCGAAAACATCGTCACATAGTTGAAACTGGGATAAGTCTCTTAGCTCACAGCTCCACACCATCTCGCTATTAGCACTTCGCTTTTGAATCAGCCGTCTATCTTATCAATCGCCTACCATCCCCCTCGAACACTAGACACTCACCTTTTGAACTTGCTCTACACAAGTCTCCTGACTATTCTTTCCTCCGAGCATTTGGTTGCCTCTGTTTCCCATATATTCGACCATATGACAAACATAAATTTGATTTTCAAAGCGTTCCATGCGTCTTTCTTGGGTACAGCTCAATACATTTTGGGTATCGATGCCTAGATAGGGTGTCAGGTTGTATATATATTGCTCGTCACGTGCACTTTGATGAATCCAACTTTCCATTTGCGCGCCCCTCTATTTTAAGGCCTCATCCCTCTACACTACCCTCGGCGTAACCATGGACTTCTTCTCCAATTTCTCTACCTCTAACATTGTCATCTCAACAATCTGCTTTCCTCAAAATATTATTAACCCCTCACCTATTCCATTAACTTTACAAACAGTCCCTCCATCCCCGTCCGACACTAACGGTTAGCTCCGCCCACCGCCGCCTTCATGGACCGTCCAACTCTAACGTCCCCGTCCAGTTCATCCCAGGCAGCTTCGTCTTCAGTCGCCATACCCCTCATGGCTGACCTCCCGGGCTACTCACCTGTCCCTCAACCACCCCCAACTTCTTCCCAGTCGCCTACACCGCTTGCTAGTCTCCCGCCCTCCTCCTCAATGTACCCATTACATGATTCTTCGTCATATGCCTCCTTCATCACATCTATCCACTATTACATCCGCTTCTCTCCAAATGGAACAGTCCATCGAACCTACCAGTTTCACCGAAGCCAATAAACATAAAGTTTGGCGTGATGCAATGGCCTCTGAAATGAATGCTCTTTTACGCAACGGGACTTGGTCTCTAGTCCCTTTCGAGCCTTCCATGAACGTTCTCGGTAGCAAGTGGGTATTCCAAATTAAACGAAACTCTTCTGGTAACACTGAGCGTTAAAAGGCACGTCTAGTTGCCAAAGGATTTCACCAACTTGAAGGTCATGACTATTTTGAAACATTTAGTCTGGTAGTAAAACCATCCACTATTCGGGTTGTGCTTACAATTGCAGTTTCAAAGGGATGGCTAGTGCGCTAATTAGATGTGCAAAATGCCTTTTTCGTGGCTACCTTCAAGAGAGTGTGTTTATGTCTCAGCAGGATGGTTTTGCTCATCCTTCATATCCTAACCATGTTTGTCGACTGCACAAATCCGTTTATGGCCTCAAACAAGCACCTCGAGCATGGTATATGCGACTCTATCAGTTTCTTGTTGCTATTGGGTTCTCACCTTCAAAAACTAACACCTCTTTATTTGTGTATGATGATGCGGATGTCCGTGCATATTTGCTCGTCTATGTTGATGATATTATACTCACTGGCAGCCACCTGAAATTTCTCAACAATGTGATCTTAAAGTTGGGGGCTGAATTTTCCATTCGAGATTTAGGTCCATTAAGTTTCTTTCTAGGTATTGAAGTGCATCGCACGGCTGCTAGTATGTACCTTTCATAGTGGCAATACATTCACAAATTGCTGTCCAAATCGAAAATGCAAAGTTGCAAACCAGTTCGCACACCTATGGCACTGAATACCAAGTTGCATACGGGTGATAGCTCCTTATTTGACGATCCCACAATGTACTGCACGGTCGTTGGCGCATTACAATATGTCACACTCACAAGGCTGGATCTTACTTTTGCCGTTAACAAAGTATGTCAATTCATGCACTCTCCAAGTCAGAATCTCTCAATTAGTTAAACGCATACTTCGTTATCTCAAGCATACTGTTGATAGTCATTTTTTCATTCCCATGTCTAGTGGTCTCTCTCTCCAAGCGTTTACTGATTTCGATTGGGCTGGTTCTCTGGATGATCGCAAGCCGACCGATGGTTATGCTATTTTTTTTGGGAATGCATTGGTTTCGTGGTCCTCTAAGAAACAACGCACTGTAGCACGCTCGTCCACCGAGTCTGAGTACAAGGCCCTAGACGATGCGCAGCTGAACTTACTTGGCTTCAATCTCTATTGTTTGAACTTGGTGTAACCATCCGCAATGCTCCTGTTCTATGGTGCGACAACTTAGGGGCTGCATACTTATCCCTCAATCCTGTGTTTCATGCTCGGACCAAGCATGTGGAGATCGACTTTCATTTCGTTCGAGACAAAGTGACAAGAAAGGATCTTTCAGTACAATTTCTCTCGACAAAAGACCAACTTGCTGACATTCTAACCAAGCCTCTAGCTACTGCCCGGTTCGAGTTTCTTAGCTCCAACCTGAACGTTGCTTTGCCACCGTCATCTTGCAAGGGGAGTATTAGACAGTGTCCTACTCCTAGTGCGAATCCAATACCTACAGACACAAATAGCCGACTTACTTGAAGCTAGGAGTCCTAGTTCTAATGTGTTTCTATGTATTTCGTATGTCTATATATTCTTCCCTTGTTGTATCAATTAAGACACACAATGTAATAAAAAGGCACGACTGTTTCTTGAGTCAATATTCCTCCTATTCTAATATTCTCATTCCCAACCTTTATTTCTTGTGGTTCCATGTAATTGCTCGTATTTTTTTATTTTTTTTATTTTATTCATTTAGCATAACCGTGTTATTATTCTAATTTTTGAAACTACACTTTTTAATTGACAAACTTGGCATATAACGAGTGACGTTATTAAAGTAGAATTTCGTTGTGAATGAGGTTATAGACTTATATTTTCCCTATCTTTTGAATTATTTACTTAAGTTACATTGGAATTCACTTATGTAATGTTGGAATTTGACATAAGAGCATTATGTTAAACTTTTTCTTTTGGATTTTGAATTTAGGTTGTATTTCAATTTGAAGTTATTTGCTTTCACATTGCATGTTGTTTATTTTGAAAAACTCAAAAGAGCTTAATTGTTATAACTACTATCACTTAAAAGTATCAGAAGGTGAGGCCCAAATGTATGTGAAATGGGTAGAAATATTAAGAAATTAGGGTTCAACTATTATTACAGACAATAAAATAGATGATATTTTTCCTATTTGTTATAGCATTGGTGACAAAATTATCCGTTACATGTGTTGGTAAGATGTGTTAGTAAGAAATGATAGATATTACAACAATTGAATTGTCAAAAGTTGTCCAAAGAAAAAGACTGTCACTTGATTTATGTAACATCAAGCCAAATTCTTTTCATTGGAAACTTAATTATTGGTGATTCCAGCTTGAATCATGTGATAATTGACATATTTTCTAGTAACAATGATTAGTTTAACACTTAAGGATCTAGATCGGACATTAATTCTTGAATTTTGCAGCAAACACCTCAGCCTTCTGGATGTAGCTTCTTAATCAAATAATTAACAATTAAAAGGGAAAAATTACTCAATCTTCGACTATATAGCATATTTTATCTTTAAAAAATTAGTTTCATGTCAGGACTGATACCTTATAGTTAGTAGTATGAGTGTATGACATATATGGTGGCGTGTTCTACCATTGATCATAATATATATATATATGGTTGATTTGCTCTTGATTTTAGTAAACTAATCGGTAAGCTTATTGCTACTATGATTAAAAACTTGTTAAAGTATCTGTTATAATCATGCATCATTTAGTGTACCTGGAGCCTAAGCAAGTATAATAATCATAAAAATAATTTAACCTTTAGGCGACGGTCAAACTTCTTGTCCTTGGGTCAAACTTAAAAATATAGTATAGTTTTATATTTCTAAAAGAAAGTGCTACTAACTGAGTATTTATTACCCCTTCCGTCCATTTTTAGGAGTCATTTATGCTAAAATGGTTTCCATTTAATTGTTCAGTTTGAAAAATCAAGAGATAATCTACTATTTATTTCAATTTTATCCTTATTATTAATTATTGGGTTGAAAATTTTAAGAAATTGTTGGCTGCACAACTTTTAAAGTATGTTTGATTGGTTTCAACCATTAAATGACTTAGAAATAATTAGATGTGATATAGTAAAATTATCATTCACCACGAAAGGATGTGGTGCAATGAATGGACAAGCGCCTCCTCCTTTAACTGTGGGTCTCTGTTCGAGCCTCGATTGTGAAAAATCTTTTAGCGAGTAAGTGCTTCCCCCCGAATGGGGCCCTACACGCCGCGAATCGGGATATATTCGGGCTCCAATAAGGGTACCGAATACCGGGTTGGAAATTAAAAATGAAAATAAAATAAAATTATCATTCTATTTATGGTTCGTTAAGAGGTGTGCAAAATCAATACACGACAAGTAAAATATAGGCGGCAGGAGTATATTTTTTTCCGTTATTGTTGTCGTCCATAAATTGAAATATACTACTATCATAGAATATTCTAATTTCAGACGAATCTCGATCAATTTATTTCCAGTCTGTAAGTCATGCAGAAAATCAAGGAGATATATTCCTTTTTACGTGCATAATAGTTTGTGACCACGCACATGACACTTTACAGCTAGCTGTTTTTAATTAATCATGAGAGTATGCAAAGCACTACTCCTATGCGTGTTTATATTTTTTTTTGACATTAATTTGCGTTAATATTCTTAACTAACGCTCCTAGTACAATCGAAGTAGACTAAATTGTTTAGAAAATTATGTCATTTATATTTTTTGGGCATTAATTTGCGTTAATAGTATTAGGAGCCGGCGCCAAAATGGCTTGTTTGTGGAGCTAATAGACAAAAATAGGGTGTGGTTTTTTTTTAAATACCAAAATGGGTATTTCGTTGGTTATCCAACGAAATACCCACAATCAATACTGTTCCGGTCCGGATTTGTTGCATTTCGCTACACTTGTAGCGAAATGTAACAAATAATTTTTTTTTTTTTGCATTTCGTTTGTATTCCAACGAAATAGGATTTTTTTTTTTTTTGTATTTCGTTTATAAAAAAACGAAATAGGAAAATATTTTTTTTATTTCGTTTATATAAAAACGAAATAGGAAAATATAATATTTTTTTTTTGTATTTTGTTGGTATATGAACGAAATAGGATAATTTTTTTTTTTTTTGTATTTCATTTATAAAAAAATGAAATAGGAAAATAATTTTTTTTATTTCGTTTATATAAAAATGAAATAGGAAAATATAATTTTTTTTTTTTTTGTATTTCGTTGGTATATGAACATTTTACTCCTTAAGACGTGTTGCAGACGATCATATTTTAGGGAAATTGGAAACCTTTGCCCTATTTCAGGACCACGGCTGTATCTAACCGAACCTGCTTCATACACAACTTCACCACCCCAAAATAAATACACTTTAACATGAGTTTCCGTCATCTTTTATGAAATATATGAGAGAAAAAATAAAAGTTGAAGGATATGAAATAGATAAGAGAAAAACAATAGATGAAAGATATGAGATGGATAAAAGAAAATTGAAAGACGAAGGATATACCATAGGTAAAGATAGGACAATATTTATCAACGGAGAAAAGTAAAAAAATTCGCAAATTAAGTCATGAAATGTAAAAGATATTATTTTGACAACTATTCAATGCTCGTCTGAAACTGATTGAACCAACAGAAATGAACAAAAAAATAAAATTAAAACCATAGTGATATGGAGAGCGAAACACGGTAAAAAAAGGGGGGGGGGGGGGGGGGGGGTGGGTTTTGTTATATACCGCGAAATGAAACAACACATTTCGTTGGTATATAAACGAAAAAAAAAATTATTTTCCTATTTCGTTTTTATATAAATGAAATACAAAAATATATATATATATATATTTTCCTATTTCGTTTTTATATAAACGAAATACAAAAAAAAAAAAAAAAAATATCCTATTTCGTTCATATACCAACGAAATACAAAAAAAATATATATATATTTTCCTATTTCGTTTTTATATAAACGAAATAAAAAAAAAAATTATTTTCCTATTTCATTTTTTTTATGAACGAAATACAAAAAAAAAAAAATTATTTGTTACATTTCGCTACAAGTGTAGCGAAATGCAACAAATCCGGACCGGAACAGTATTGATTGTGGGTATTTCGTTGGATAACCAACGAAATAATATATATAAAAAAATATATCCTATTTTGGGCTATTAACTTCAAAAACAAGTCATTTTGGCCCCGGACTCAATAGTATTAACTAACGCTCCTAGTACAATCGAAGTTGACTAAATTGTTTAGAAAATTACGTCCAATCGAGATAATCATACGTGCTGTTTTATATTATGCCTAATTGCTTGAAATAATAGATACATGGTAACCATACGTGCTGTTTTATATTATGTCTAATTGCTTGAAATAATAGATAGATTCAATTTAGGAAAAATGGTCTCAGCTGTACTAAATTAAAGAAACATGACAAGATGGGATCAAATAATGAGTAGAACAAATCTCACGTAAACTAATTAATGCAGTTACAAGTTACAACGGTAACTATGTAGTAACCATGTGATTTTAAGCTTAAATAAAATTATTCAAATTTATGGATTTGCATGGAGAAATGTGGACCGACGACCAAATTAAAGATCAAGAAATCTACAATACTGCGGCCTTGATACGGCAAAATATTTTGTTACAGTAGAGGGATGGATTAAGTACTTAATTATAGTAGTTGTACAAGTTTCGAACACAGCGTATCCTTTTACAGATTGTCTAATTAATCAGATCAAATTAAATTTCATAACGAACTTTTAAATAAATCATATCACTGAGACACCATGTAAAGTACTAGTTTTTTTTTTTTTTTTGTGCTCTTTGCAAAAACTGAAAAACTTTTCTTTAGTAATGCCGATTAGTGAGACATCATTTGCTATTTATTTCTCCCTCCAAAATTGAGACAGTGTTACAATAATTAGTTTAGCCTAAGCTTGATCCTACACCAATTGTTGATATTGCCTCATTCTGCCCCATTTGCAAGGCTGTTGAAACAAGTCTTCGTCCGAAATTCCTCTAAAAAGGAGACCGAAAAAAATTATATCGTGCAAAAATAATCTGAACTAAAAATAAGTTTGCAAGAATTATCTAAATGGGACATTAGTCAATGCAAATCTGATAAATTCATAATTATGTCAGAGAAATTTGTAAATCTTAACTTCTTGTACTAGTATGCCATACGCCGAGACATTTGCACAGCTCGCTCTTCTGTTAGTAGTTGATGGTAAGAATAAAACGAAATGAATCGAGTATTTGCACTAAGTTTATTTTCTAATAATATCGGTAAATACTTCTTTTTTTTTTAAAGGAGAATTATATCTCCGCGAGACACTTGAGATCAGAGGCAGAATTAGGACTTATAGTTTATAGATTTTGAATTTACTTCTACTCACTCGGTTCTCAATAAGTTAGTTATAGATGTCAAATAAAATTCAATACAAATACAAGTTAAAACTATTTAATTATGTCGAACCCGTAATACTAAGGCTGGCTCCACCCCTACACTTGACTAACTACTTTCTTTTGTTAGTAGTAGATGGCAAGAATTGTTGACAATCCAATTTGTGTACCTGCCCAAAATTAGGACTGCTGTTAAAAATCTAGGTTGTCAAACCTATCAAATTTAAATCGTAAATCAGCCTTATGTACCAACTTCATTAGGACCACTTGGTTTACCTTCCTTTTTTTTTTTTTTTTTTTTTTGGTTGCTCCTAGCTACTAGGACAACTTGTTATAAGTAGTACAATTCTCAGCTGCTTTCACTATTATGGTCTTGTCCATCGCTAGCTGCCCAGCGCACTTAGCTTGACCTAGCAAACCTATCAATTTACGATTAAAATGCAGCAGCCAATGAGTAAGTGAGCTAATTCTTTCTCAACCTGTAACAGCACAAGTAGTACCCCGACGTGGAAGCCCATACAGCATTCCATATATGTTCCAACTCTTGAGAGTGAGACTAATCAACTTGACACGACCTAGTCCCAAAGGCACATTCAAAATTAATTGAGTGTGAAGTTTCATTTGACTCATTACTCTTTCTATTACAATTGGGTGTGGGAATAAAGTCTCGGAATAATAACTGAAAAGAAAAAGAAGTTATAATATGAGTTATATATAGTTGATACTTTAATGCTTTGTAGGGAAATTTATGCGGGCTTGATCCAAAACGATAATAAGTATGACTAATTGGTATGAGAGTCAATATATAGTTACACCAAACGAAAATAAAGATGACAAATTGATGTTGTGGGATCCAACTTACTGATGTTTTGCATGTGTACGGCCGGTTTAATTACTACCTTTAATTTGCTCATACACATGCACAAAAAGAGAAGTGCCAGATATTTGGCCATCAATTATCGGTTGATGTGGGTGAGACGACTCAGTTATGAAACTTAGTTCAATAGGAAGATTGTTGGGTGTGCGATCAAAGTTTTATATTAGTAGTCGAAAAGGAAAAAAATTACATATAATGTGTAGTTGATACTCTAAATGGTATGAAATCTTTTTGGAGAAAATCGTGCAAGATTGATCTAATGAAGACAATATAACATCAGGTATATTAAAGTATCTTTGGGATGTTTAGCCCAACAAATACATATATATATACACTAATTCTTTTAACTTTTCTCTGTATTTAAAATTGAAATTTCAAAAGTGAAACTAAAGTGTTGATGGTCCTACTGGCCGGCATGTATCGAATAGAGTCGAACTGAGCCTAAATAGAGCTTCTTGCAGTATCGAGCCGAGCTGAGCTCGAGCGATCTTCACACCCGAAGATCACATCTTAATAATATTATAGACACGGATCCAAGATTTAAAGTTTAAGAGTTCCTACATCAACCTCAAGTTAATATATAATAATAACTAAGTTCACAATTAGATATATTTTTTTATAGATGTTTAGTGAATTTCTAGTATATATACAAGGAATGAGTAAAAGTTAGTGGATTTCTATTGCTCCCAAACGCACAAGCCAATATACGCGGTCGTACAAGTAATATAGGATTTAAAGTCCAGATACCATACCCATAGAGACTCATGATTAACTGTCAACTAAATTAAACAAATGCTAATTATCTAAATAAAAATAAAATCCAAATTTTATATTTATAAACTAAATAAAAATAATAGAAAGCAAATAATGAATTTCAACCAAGAAAGAACAGATTTTTATCTATAGAGAGATAGATCTAGGGCTATGACCACTAACAATCCAATTAGTCTTAATCGTTCACTTTTATGGGTTACTACTTGATGATTTAATTATAACTTTATGAGTATCTTCCGAGTTGCTCACAAGCCTATAGATGTTACTATAACGCCTATATTCCTATGGTTGGTAAAGGTAACAAGAACGCATTTACTTCTCCGTATTTAACTAAGCGAGGCTAAAGGGTATATTTCTATCCTCATTAGGGAAACAATTAATCGAGCAAGCTCTATTTATTCTTATTACGCATGCAAATTCCCTATCCCTAGTTCCATTCACACGCCACAGATAGTGTCTAACTATTTCGTCAAATAATCAAACAATTAAGATCAAGAATAAATAAATAACCTAAAGATGGAAAACTAATAAATATAACCGATAATCAAACGTCAACTTTCATGCTAGTGTCAAAACCTTAGGACTATAAAGTTTAGCTCCACATAGATATGGAGAAAAAACAACAAATCATCCGAATAGAAATAAGCATTGCAGAGAAGAAAAGGTAAAACCCTGTAACTTCGGCCTCTCCTAGTGCTCTCTCCAGGTCCAAAGTTGTCCGAAGTTATGTCTTATGGATTACATTTTTTTTGCGCAGATTGCCCTTCTGTTGGGGTGGTCTTTAAATTTTGCCCCTCATATTTGTAGTCTTTAAATCCCCCCTCCCCCCCCCCCCCCCCGCGTATTGCTGGTCTTTAATTTTTGCCCTTCGCGCAAAAATCATGAGGTTCTGGTTTCGAATCCCCACTCAAGCATAAATTTTAAAAAAAAATTGCAAGGCAAGGTTTAGGTCGCGTGTATACCGGACTCGGCATACACTTGTTAAGGAATAACCAAAATTATGCCGGACCTGGCATACTCATGCCTTATGGACAGACTTGGCATAAGTATGCCGGGTCCGGCATAACTTTGATTATTCCTTAACAAGTGTATGTTGGGTCCGACATACTTATGGGCAGACTTTTAGTTAAGCCTTAACTAAAAGTGTTTTCCTAATTATGCCTTATGGGACAGACTTTTAGTTAAAGCATAACTAAAAGTATGCCCCATAAGGCATAACTTTTCCTTAAGACATAGACTTTGCCTTATAAGGCAAACTTTTAGTTATGCCAATGAAAAATTACGCTTATGGGGCATACTTTAGTTTATGCGCTTATGATATGACATTTTTAGTTAAGCGCATAACTAAAAGTATGCCCCCTACGCAGAACTTTCCTTAAGGAGATAAACTTTCTTATAAGGCGGAACTTATAGTTATGCGGATTCGCATAACTTTGGTTATTCCTTAAGGAAAAGTTCGCTTTGGGGCATATTTTTAGTTATGTCTATGGGACACACTTTTAGTTAAGGCATAACTAAAAGTTTATCTTGAACGAAATATATATATATATATATATATATATATATATATATATATATATATATATATATATATATATATATATATATATATATATATAAAGTTAATCTGTAACCAAAATTAAACATAACTCGGTGGGGGCATAGCGAAATTCGGACTACATCGTTTGCGAATTTTTTTAAATTTTTGACTGAGTGGGGGTTCGAACTTGAAACCCATGAATTTTAGTCGAATGACAAAATTTAAAGATTACAAATATGAGAAAGAACATTTAAAAATGGCCTTTTAAAAGAAGGGCAATTCTGTAAATTGCCCTATGAATTATTTATAGGTGTGAAAAAAAAGCCGAAATAAAATAACTGAATCCAAAATAAATTGGAAAGATTTTTAAGTCGGTAAATCCCTACCTTCACTTCGGACAGTGCAAAGTCACCAATTTACTTGTGCTCCACAAGGTAATGCCAGGTAACCTTTTGTCCTTCCTTTCCAATTGTATTTCAAATGTAAAAACTCCTCCAATAACTGAGTAATGATTATGTCCCCTTTGTCTTTTCATTGCATCCCACTGTCTCTTGTCTTCTCTTTCTTTTTCTGTTATTTTCTTGTTCTTCCACTTTTTAATTTAATTTTACTCCAAATCTCTTCAATTTTACACCATTTTATTTTTATACATAAAAAATATGATACTACGCACAAACTAATATAATTAATACTCAAAAGACAATTAAAAATATTTGTGAGACAATAATAACTATATATATGCATTTTCAGCCGAGCATCAATTTCCGTAAACCTTGTGCGCATTTTCTCTTCTTGATCTGCCCCTGCCTAGTAATTTGCAGGCACCAAATCACAGTCAGTAGACTTGCTTGGCTCTAAATACTCCTCGACACTAAAAAGAGTACTGAAATGACTGGATAGAAGACATCCTAACATGCAATCTCTAGTAAGGTCACGGTACTTAGGTTGGGTAGGTCTCTGATGTAATCTCTGAGAGGGATTCCAGGTTTGTATTTCTCATTTGGTGATCAATGAAAATCATTTTAACTGCCCCCCAAAAAAAAAAAAAAAAGCATGCCTCCACGTACGAACTCGTTTAGTGCTGCATTACATAGTGATACAACTCGCAATTAAACATTGTTTTCCCTATTTAAAATATAAAACGCATGCATTCAAGGCGTGCGATTAAACGAAATAGAAATTTGGTGCATTGCAACACCCGCACTTCAAGAAGTTTGTAAGAATGTAAGTACACAACTGGTGATTTTTATTTCACTTAAGAAAATTTAAGAATTTTTTAAAAAGATATACCCATACCAGAAATTTGGAACTTTCTTTCTGATCATTACTCCCTCTTTTTCTTTGAGTACTCCTTCTGTTTCAAAATAAGTGGTGTTATTACTTTTTTTATTTTGTTTTAGAATAAGTGGCGTTTCACATGAACAAGAAGGCATTAATGATGTTCTTCCAATTTTATTCTTTTTTTAATAAAGGAAGTTTTACATAACCAAGAAACTGCTCCCTCCGTCCCAAAAGATTGTCTTAGTTTGACTTGACAAGGAGTTTAAGAAATAAAGAAAGACTTTTGAAATGTGTGGTCCAAAACAAATCTTAGATATTTGTGTTGACTTTTAAAATGTGTGGTCCAAAACAAATCTTAGACATTTATGTTGACTTTTAAAATGTGTGGTCCAAAACAAATCTTAGACATTTGTGTTGTCGTAGATCATCTTATAAAGTTAAAAAAGGACCTAAAATGTCCTTGAACTATTTGAATTGGTACAAAAATGCCCTCTACCCACCTTTAAGCACCCAAATACCCCTGTTGTTAACCTATTGGGTCTGTTTTGCCCATATTTTCAACGGTCACGATAAAGTAAAATAATTAAATATTTATTTATTACGTGGCTCAATCTTATTGGCCCAATAATTTCTAAAATTACATGGGATTTTGGTAATTTGAGTCAATTGCAGCTCTTTTCATGTTCATGTTTTCGTGCGTACATGTGTTAATCCTACTCGCTTCCACTTCCACTTCTAGACTCTAGCTTCAATGTTCATTTGTGTTCAACATTTGGCTACACGGTAAGGGTTCCATTTCTTTCAGCCATATTTCTTTGTTCATTTGGTCTTTATCTCTTCTAATTCTTCGCCATGAACTATTTTATTATTTCTTTGTTGTCTGTGTTGTTTGAGTTCTTTCTCGCCTTTGTTTCTTTTTTATTTTTATTTAGATTTCTATTCAGTTTTTTGCCTTCATTTAGAAGTTTTTTTTTTAGATTTTATACATGCACGGGAGAATTTTCTGCCTCACTTTATATAGCACAGTACTTTCTTTCTTTGGCGATGCAGAAATGCACAGTCAGACCTCTCTATAACGGCACCAGCATATATAATATATAAAATAAATATAAAATAAATATAAAATAAAATGGAAAGTTTTACTATGTGCCTCACATGCCAAGTTATACTTGTGTGAGACACCTCTTTATGTGACAAATGGGTCCCACTTTTTAAGACTTGTTCCCTCCTCCGCCAAACTCCTCTTTATCTTCTTCCTTTCATTCCTCGATTAATATATCTCATTTCTCGTCTCCTACAATGTGTGGTTCATATGTACTACCAACGGGGCCAATAGTTTAAAGACTTATCTTCAACACAAAATTCATCCTCCTCAACTTTTCCAACAACCTGCCCCAAAAATAAATCCTCCATCAGTGCCCTAATTAACGCACTAGAGAACAAGAACTGAATGATATTTCCTTCAAGTAAAGAGGTGTCTCGCACAAATATGACTTGGCATGTGAGACACATGGTAAAACTTTTCATGATGGTATGAACGCGCCCAATATTTATCTCTATGTATCTTTGTAAAATTGTGTTGGAATGCAGATTTAAAAGTTGTGAAAACTTGTTCATTCGATAGTGATGACGTATTGTTTAAACTGTAATATATATAAACACACATATTGTTAACTGTTAATATACACACACACATATTGTTTATATATTACATTCATTATTGTACTGTTTATGCGCGTGCGCATATATTATATATACTAGAAAGGATTTGCCCGTGCAACACACTATGTCGAACATGATTTTTTTCCCCTCAAATTTTTGTTGTCATGGATAAATAATTAAGGAACAAATTTTAAAATTTGGCAAAGCCTACAACAGGTTCATAGATAAAATGTTAATGGTAGAAACACCACTTTACTTTCTTTTGAATTTCAACGTCTCATTTTGTTATATATTGTGAATTATGTATTTATAATCTATTGTTTTTGGCTCGATCAAACTATTAGTATCATATAGATCATATTAGTCTTTAACACAGTGCTTGTGGATATTATTTTTAATGTAAATGTTAATCTGTAAATAGAAAAGCAAAGGAAAAAGAAAAGTGAAAGTCCTAGCTGAAGAATGGAAGAGCTTTTATGTGTGTAATCCTATTTTTTTTTTTTTTTTGATTAAGTTTATGTGTGTAATTAAATACAGATGGAGAGCAAGGGAAAAAGTAGAAAAGAAGACCCTTTAAGGCATCATGCCACGTAGTGCATGACAAAGTTGGGGCTCCCATCACTGCCACTGGCAGAAGCGACAGAACATGGGCCAATGAACGGACAAACAATACACAAAAACATCGAAGTGACCAGAACGCCCCCACAATGCAAAAGCAGAATAAAGTAAAAGGGAAATTACGTATATATACATGTTAAGGAGAAATATTTACGAAATGTGATGATAGTTTTATATTTACAAAATATAACATTACAAACCCTATACAACATATATTTTTTTTAAAAATATTAATTTTTTTTATTTTTAAAAAAAATATTTTTAAATTTTTTAAAAATATTTTTTAATTTATTTTAAATATTTTTTTCGCTCAAAATTTAGTGTATGAAAACGGTATGAAAAATGTATGAAATGTATATATCTCAATCCGCTCAAAATTATGTGTATGAAAACAGTATGAAATTTGTATCTCGCTCAAATCTTAAAATTTCTCTCACATTTTCATGTATAAAGTTCAAGTTAGATTTCTGTAAAATTAATACAACTCCAACAACATTATATACAACTTTGATACAACATTCAAGACTTAAAATAATCGCTTAAATTTTTGTGTATGAAATGTGTATATCTTGCTCAAAGCTTAAAAAGTTCGCTCAAATTTTATGTATCAAGAACTTATGAAATGTGTATATCACGATCAAGGCTTAAACATTAAGCTCAAAATTTTATGCATGAGAATGGTATGAAATGTGTATATCTTATTCACATTTTTCGTATATAAAGTTCATATTAGGTTTCTGGAAAATTAATACAATTACAACAACATTGTAACAACTTTCATACAATATTCAAGGCTTAAAGTTTTCGCTCACAATTTTGTGTATGAAAAATTTATTAAAAATTTCATTCCCACATACACATTTCATACATTTTTTTTTTTATAAAATTCATTTTACGGAAAAAAAAAAAAAAACGAAAAATATATGAAAATCTTTCGAATATATCGTTATGTTTTGTAAATAAAAAACTTCACGTTTTGTAAATATTTCTTCTTTTTATAAGCCTTCAAAGTAAAACTACAGGATATTTTTTTTTTTATGAATCAAATTATATTATTTTATTATTTTTAAATATAGAATTTAAACTTATTTATGTTATAAAAAGCTATGTCTTTTTAGAATTTTTATTTCTTATGTTAAAAAAAATTATTTTTCATTAAGGGATAAAAAAATAATATTATGCTAAAAATTGAAGGGAAAACTACATATATATATATAGGAAAAATACGTACTTGATATATTTTCTTATTTACAAAACATAATATATCGAAACATGACGGATTTTCATATATTTTTCATTTTTTTTATTTTTTTTGAAAAAAATATATAATATTTTTTAAATTTTTTTTTTATATATTTTTTAAATTTTTTTTTTATCAAAGGCTTAAAAAATTACCTCAATTTTTTGTGTATGAATATTTGTATGAAACATGTATGAAATGTGTATATACGAAATTTTTAATATTTTCATACACAAAAGTAAAACTTTAGGCTACGAATATTTTGTATGAAAGATATCAATACATCCGTATTTTTGCATATTTGGAAAGTTTGAATAACGATAGTAAGAAATATTTTTGGATCTTACTAGTATGATACGCGCTATGAAATCGGAAATTATAAGGTTAACAAAATATTATTTTATTATTTACATTATAGATAAATCTATGAGATGTTGTTATCATAATTTTTAAATTTATATAACTTGGATTTTTTTCAAGAAAAATCAAAACGAAAAATGTATAGAGAGTTATCAAAAAGAAAAAAAAATTATGTCTTTCCAAAAATTTTGTTCTTTGTGAATTCTTTGTGGCTCTCAATAATTGGTTTGGCGGGAGAATTTTTCATTAAGAAAAAGGATAACTTGTTCTTTTGTGTTATGGAAGATGTATTATGTTATAATGATTGGAATTGAGAATTATGGAAATTGTGTTGTGTGTAATATAGTGTGCGGTAGTTGGAGGAGGAATATGAATTAAATTGTTTAGTATGTTAATTATGTTGTTGAAGTCGTGATGAAAATGGAAGGTTAAAGTTGGCATGAGGAAATATATATTATCGGAAAGTATGTGATTTTTACATGATTTTTATATAAGTATAATAAGGTTCTAGATTTTATGATTATGAATTATGAAATTGGAAGATATAATAATGAATATATATTTTGGATAGAATATGAAATATTTGAATTCGTGAATATTGTTCGGAAAGTCATTGAAATATGTTTGAATCACCTTGGGTTAGCTAGTGAATATGAGAATAATGACATTAGTTGGATATTGTGAAGTTGGAATTTTTTGTTGCCTTATGTAGAAAAGAAGACTATTTATCTTATAGCGTGTTTTGTGACGATTATTGATAATTGTTGGGTTGTTGTGTATATATATCGGTTTTTATATATGGGAGGTCTGCCAAAATTTTGGTAGACAAGTATTAAACCAAGATTGAAAGTTAAAGTCTCATAAATATAACCGTAAACGTGACCATTTGCGTATTCTAGTGCGAAACGGGATTGGAGATAAAGCGAGCACAAGACGTCCGTAAGGTATGAAAGCTTACCTATTCTTCATATGGTAATGTCCTAGACCTATTAGGTCGAAAACGGAACCTATTGAAATCCGAGTTTGATTTTGCGTACTATTCAAAGTATTGAACTATAATCCTTATATTTGGCTAAAAGAATGCTTACACCTTGGTAACTCACGCAAATGTATTTGAATCACTCCGAAACTCTTATGAATAACCTTTGGGAGCCTAATGTTTGTAATTTATGTTCGCCGCCTCGACTTGACCCGGCGTGGGCCCGCAAGTGTTGATTCGTGACTCGTTCGTATGATATGGAAAGAAAACGTTTCGCCTACGACTCTAAAGTCCTTTGAAATGCCCCATAATGATATTTGAACGTTTGTCATTACGAATAATACTAAATTTTCCAAGTATGATCTACGATGTGTTTTTGAGAAAAACTGATAACTTAAAAGCCTGCGACTTTTGTATATTAATTCTGATTGACTCGATACTCATTTTGAACCTTCTGATACTAATGTATCTGTATATAAAAGTACGGTCGAGTCACGGAATTTACTTTTAATCGAAGATACGGCTCTGGCACTATTCTCGTAACGCGTCAATGGTTATACTTCGTTCGCGGTACATTTTTAGGTTTTGATCGTGCGCGTTGTGACATGATGTGTTACGGTTTTTTTTTATATGTGAAAAAATGTGTGTGATATTATGATGTGTTCGGAGATGTCTTGAAAACTTCGATATGATGTGTTGTACTAGCGTCGGGGGTGACCACGTTCTGCAGGCCTTATGCATGAAAAATTGAGGTTTGCGACTTGTTTTAACCCTCACCTTGAATGTTACATATCAAAGTTGTATACAATGTTGTTGTAGTTGTTTAATCCCTATAGAAATCTAACATGATACTTTATATACGACAAATATGTCATATGTTCGTATGTTGTTTGTTTTAAGTCATATTTGTAGGTCATGGGTCGGTTCGTTCGTGTGTGATTTCGTTTGCCCGCGCGGCTCGATACTATGGCCGATAATATGTTTGTATGTATGTTGTGCATTCGCTTTGATTTTGATCGATGACTGGCGACATAATTTTTGATTTGTATGACGTTGTATTTTTATCGGTACGAATAATGTCCGTTGATTCCGGATATGTCCTAATATGACAATTTGGTTCGTAAGTTTGTTTTGCCTAAGTATATATACAATGTTGTTGTAGTTGTAAAACCTAATATGAACTTTATATACGAAAAAAGTGTTTGAAATTCTAAGTCTTGAGCGAGATATACACATTTCATACCATTCTCATGCATAAAATTTTGAGCGTAATGTTTAAGTCTTGATCTAGATATACACATTTCATACGTTCTTTTTTTTTTTAAAAAAATTGTTTTTATTATATAAAGGGGATTATATGTGGAGATTTTAACGGTGAGACATTCGAGCCCAACCAACCGAGCTATTAGATCCTATTTCATTTTTATATAAAATGTGGGGCGAACTTTTTTTTGAGCAAGATATACACATTTCATATACAAAAAAAGCGATTATTTTAAGTCTTGAATGTTGTATCAAAGTTGTATACAATGTTGTTGTAGTTGTATCAATTTTATAGAAATCTAACATGAACTTTATATACGAAAATATGATAAATACAAATTTCATCTTGTTTTCATACACATAATTTTGAGCGGATTTTTTAAACCTTAAACGAGATATATACATTTCATACATTTTTCATACCGTTTTCATACACTAATAAACTTTTAAGCCTCGAGCGAAATATACATTTTACAACTTTCATACATAAATTTTTGAGCGAAATTTTTTTTTAAAAAAATATTTTAAAAAAATTTTAAAGCATGTTTTGTATAGGGTTTGTAATGTTATGTTTTGTAAATATAAAACTATCATCACGTTTCGTAAATATTTCTCTTTAAGATGTATATATACGTAGTTGTCCCAAAATTGAATTATAGCCTTTTGTTATTAAAGAACTCTTGTTTTAGAGTCCATCTCCCAAGAACTTTGAAGTTAATGTTAAATCGCTAGTCACTAGTTGAAAAAGAAAGAAAATCATAATTTTGTTGGTCTCAACTATTACTTGAAAATCAAATTCTAAATGGACCTGATTTATCATCACGTTGGGCTAATCAACATGAGTAAATAAGTAATTTGTTTAGCTGATGCTGAGTGGTGTGAAAATTTATTTTTATCTATAGCATAAAATTTTTGTTGACACTTTAAACATGAAATTCAACAAGAGTAGTTTTGATAGTTTTATCAAATAAGATTTTTATTATCTATAGCATAAAAGATTTTAAGGAGTTCATCTTGATACTTTTGTTAAATAAGTAATTTGTTTAGCTGATGCTGAGTGGTGTGAAAATTTATTTTTATCTATAGCATAAAATTTTTGTTGACACTTTAAACATGAAATTCAACAAGAGTAGTTTTGATAGTTTTATCAAATAAGATTTTTATTATCTATAGCATAAAAGATTTTAAGGAGTTCATCTTGATACTTTTGTCAAATTTTTATTAAGCTCCGCCGGTCCCCCATTTTAGAGCTGATTCTAATATCAAAATTTTCAATCCCTTTTCATGTATACCACTTATTTATGTCTGCAAAAATGAACTTTTCTTTTGTACTTCCGCCATTTCAAATTGTATGACAATTTTTTTTAGTCAGTCAAAAAAAGAATGACATCTTTTATATTTAGTAACAATTCAACTTTAAACTTACCTTTTTTCCCTAGTGAAATAATTTATAGCCACATAAATTTTTATAGTTTATTTTAGATCAGAAATTCAAAAATCTTTCTTTATTTCTTAAATTTTATATTAAGTCAAACACCATGATATAAAATGAAACGGATGGAGTACAACTTATAAAGTTAACGTTTAATAATAAAGAAGAAAATAAATTTGATAGCACATAGACCTGACACTTGTGAATTTATGAGAGCATGTTCACGTGACATAACCAGCTGTAATGCCTTTTTGTGTATTGAAAGAAGGCTAAGTATTCATTGAATTTACAGAAGTGCACAAATACATTTATTGTACAAAAGTGCAAAAAGGAAGGGTAAAATGTGGTTTTTACAACTCAATCAATTCCACCACTAGGGTGCAATGAGAATTAGAGCAAACATTCTTGGTTGTCAAAATCACATAGTGCAATAGGAATACAACTCAACACAAAAATCAGTAATTACGAAAGTACCCCAAGTAGAAGAGCAAATTAGTCAATTATTATGAACGGGAAACTCCTCTCATTTCCCCTTATTAATAGTACTAATACTAATAATACTAATATGTACAGAAAGTAAAGCTGTACTATAAACGTGGCCCTCTCTCATTGATGATTAAATTTCTTGGCGTTCTCCTATAAGGCTGAAATCACGTGTATTACTTCTTAAAACACGTGTACTTTCAAATGAATATTTCCTCGTCTTTTAGTACCCATCGTTGAGTGACTCTATCGTATTTGTTCTTTTTGGAGGTTATATATTTGTCGTCTCGAATATCATTTTTTTTTGAAAAATTTATGTTCTCAGATCTGGGAAATGATATTCATTTGTCAGGAATTTGAACTTGAAATCTCATGGTAAATTTTAAACCCCCTAAATCAATGAGTCAGCCTTTTCTCGTGTTTAGGGTATTCAAATCTATATATGTATTATAAAAAAATAAAAATCTTACATATAGTGTAATTTTTTTTTCCGAGGGTGAACACCCTCCCCGGGCCCTTGACCCGCCCCTGCGTCCGAGTTATTGCTAATCTGTTATGTTTCTGTTCGTTGGATAGTTAATTTTATGTGACTAGTAATTTATTTGCATGCAATATCTAACTTTCTATGAATTTTCTTACATTTCTCCTTCTAAATGCTTGCACGATTAGTGATGCCAATAAAGTGCTCGGTAAAATTTCCATTAGACACACCTTACATATAAATCTGTATTATTTTCATATTATTGGGTCTATTTGAAATGGTCAAAATCTTCTCTTATTAGTCAATACTAAGGAAAATGACATTTCTTTATCTTATCTTCGGTCTATGATCTTGACGAGTTTGTAACTTTAACAATTAGTAGTTCATATGAACTTTTGCCTTCATACCCTAGAATTAGGCTTTTGGGTTCAGAGTTTGAAAATCACGGAATTAGAATTTAGGTTATGCTAGATTATATGACTACTTTCCGCCAAAGAGAACTAGTATTAGAATATGCTTAAAAAATAAACAACTATCACAAGAATATGAGTAAGATTATGCCAGCTTTTACATCCAACATTTTTTAATATGCTAGGAAGGTTGTTACAAAATTTGACGGCCTTGACTTAAACAATAATAAGACCAAAAAAAAGAAAATAAAGAGGAAACTCCAAGCAGGGTAGGTACCCTTTGTTAGGAAAATTCCATGCTATTAATTTCAACTTTAATTTGTCATATTGCGTCTTTATTTCTCGGGCAAAGGTGCAAATATACCACTCAACTTTGTGATTTAGAGCAGATATGTCACTCGTTAAAAAATTACTATATATCCCTCGTTACATAAATGGTGTTAAAATATAACCTTTTTGCTATGAACTATTAATTGTTAAATTACCATGTGACTTTAGAAAAATATGTCTAATAAAAAAAAGGGTAGACTTTCTTTTTAAAGCCATGTGGCATTATTTTTAATTAAAAGATAAGCTAAATGATTTTTACAAAATTCGCAAATAAAAATAGTATATTTATATTTTGAATTCAGTAGGGATATATACACACCACTTTTTTAACGCAGATATCTCATTTTAAATCGCACAATTTAAATTTTTCTTCGCTTTCTTTTACTTTATTTTAAGTAATTCTTTTAACTTACTTTTCACTAAGGCATAATACATAAATAAGCTCTCAAACATCATCTAAGATCCCTCCAACTTTGGGTGTCTTGTATACGTAAAGACTCCTCATCTTATAAAAAAACCAACACATAAACACAAATCTTCGTGACCTTTTCGAGGTGATGTTAATTTTTGAGTGTCTAGATGATCATTTTAGAATTAAAGTGATTCAAATTTATTGTGGTAATAAATTGCGCTGCCTCGTGACACATCTAAAATTAGATAAGATACTTAAAAATAAAATTAATTTTGAGGGCCTATTCATGTATTATGCTATCACTAAAAATTTTCATTCATTTCAAGGTGCGTGCTTGATAAAATCTATCCTATCATAGTACCCCTGATAGCAATGGCGGACCTACACTAAATAGAGTTAGTGGGTGCTCAACCACGCTCAACCACCCATTGTATTTCATCCAAACATTATCTTTTAAAAAAAAAAATCAAGAAGATGGCCAATGGCAATAAAACATGTGTTGTTAGCATTCTGTCTGAAAAGCTAAAACCAATCCTGTGGATATTTGTTATGGATTTTAGTGTAAAGACTAAAGAGTGAAGTGTGAAAGAATGGAGAATATGGAGTCATCGAAATCATGTGGAGCTTTCATGGAGAAATTCATACTGCAACCAATTTGCACTTCTTCTTCAGAGGAACTCCCCTTGAATGGTCTAACCTTTGCTGTGAAAGACATGTAAGTCCTTTACTTAATACTCCTTTGTTTCAATTTTTTTTCTTATTTTCCGTTTTAGTCCTTTTAAGAAAAAATGTCTCTTTTTTTTTTGGCAGCTTTTTAGTAGGCGTTTGAACATGAAGTTTGAAAATTGAAATCATGAGACGAAATTAGCGTTTGTACATGCATTTCATCTCATGGTTTCAAACCATAGTTGCATGATTTGGGTTTCAAATCATGATTTCAAAAATTTTAAATATAAAATTTAACTCATAAATTTATATTTTATAAAAAAAAACCTATAAAGTTGGTAATATTTTTAAGAATTACTTCAACCAATCATTTACCAACCTTATTAACTTTTACCAACCTTTATTTATGTCTACCATGTAGAAGAATTATATTAAAGAGTAGTTATATTACTATTCATATTAAATTTTCATTATTATTGAATTAAAGTTTGATCAATTGATGTTATATTTTTTAGAAGGCCTTCTAGTAGTATATTAATTTTATTATGAATTATGACTTACTCATTTGGTAAGATTGTATAAGAATTGAGAATATTTTGATAGTTTTCACAACTTGTGGGGTTTTTATGTCTATAAGAGAAAATAGAACTTAAGACATCTAAATTACATGTCCAAATATGGTTTGAAATCATGGTTGAAACCATGATTTCAAACCATGGTTTCAAACCATGTCCAAACAGCTCCTTAATTTCAACTATCTACGTGACGTGTTTAAGACCAGAAGATTAAAGAGCATGTTGGTGCCTTCTACATATTTTTAATTTAAGATCACAACATTTTAAAGTCTTTTTACTTTTTTAAACTCCGTGTCAAGTTAAAATCAGACAAACAAATTAAAATGAAGGGAGTAGTTCGAAATTCAAGACACTGCTTCTAGTCTCATAAAGTTTCAATCTTTTTCTTAGCAGTCCTAATTTTGCTGGGTCTGAGCTTTAATTATATATGCTCTTAAAAAGTAGTTGACCCTAGCATTGAATAAGAATTTTCATAGAATGGCAAGGAGAAAGCATACAAATGAATGCCCTTATTTTGATTGTTTATTGTAGGCAATTTTTTGGAATAAAATGGTACTTTCTCCGTTTCAATTTGTTTATCTTGTTTGACTTGACACGAAATTTAAGAAAGTAAAGAAAACTTTTGAATTTTGTGATCTTACATTAAAGATATGTATAATATGCTAAAATGTCTTTTAATCTTGTGATTTAAACATGCCATCAACAAGAAAAGAGACATCTTTTTTAAACGGACTAAAAAGAAAAGTAAGACAAACAAATTAAAACAGAGTGATTACTTTAAATTGTGAAGACAATGCATTAACTTTTTTCTTCAAGAATGGACGAACGTTCCTTAGAGATTATTTGCACAGTTTGGTTACATGTATTTACATTTGAAAGAAAGCCAATCATGCTAATCACTCGAGATAGGGAATCAAGAATCACTGATTTTTGGTTAATTGTTGAGCCTTGATGTTTTACCTGTGCTATTGGGGTTAATTGTGTCTATTTTTCAGTTTTCCAGTTATCTTATTGATTATTTTGTTTGATTCTCTTCTTTCATTATTTACGAGATTAGGAAATTTAGTTCTTGATTTCTCTGTACTATCATAACATTGCAATCTGAGTGGTTATAATGTGATATTAGATTTGATGTGGAAGGACACATTACTGGTTTTGGAAATCCAGACTGGGCCAAGACCCATTCTGCAGCAACATCTACTGCACCAACTGTAGTGACACTTTTGAAGGCTGGTGCTACTAGTGTTGGTATAACCGTGATGGATGAAATGGCTTATAGTATAAACGGTGAAAATTTTCATTACGGGACACCTGTTAATCCTGTTTCACCAGATCGGGTACCTGGAGGATCTTCAAGTGGATCTGCAGTTGCAGTTGGTGCAAAACTTGTAGATTTCTCCTTAGGGACCGACACTGGAGGAAGCGTTAGAGTTCCTGCATCATTTTGTGGAATTTATGGTATTCGTCCTTCTCATGGAGTTGTTTCAACGGATGGAGTGATACCTATGGCACAAAGTTTTGATACAGTGGGATGGTTTGCAAGGGATCCTCTGATCTTAAAGCAAGTTGGAAGAGTGTTACTTCAATCTCCCCAAGTGAATACCGTAAGACCAACTAACATTATCGTCGCAGAAGATTGCTTTAAGCTTCTGGATTCTAAGAGTAACCTATTGATTGAAACACTGGTTAACTCAGTGCAGAAGTTATATGGAAGTCATATGATTAAATACATGAATCTAGGAGATTACATCGAGGAAACTGTTCCAAGTTTGAAAAAGTTCATGACCGCTAGAACTAGCAATGAGGAATCAGAATCTTACATTCCATCGTTGCTAGCTCTTTCAAGTGCGATGCGGTTGCTTCAAAAGTATGAATTCAAGGAGAATCACGGAGAATGGGTTAGTACGGTTAAACCTAGTTTAGGTCCGGGAATAGCAGAACGAATATGGGATGCACTGAAGACTACAGATGAAAATATTGATGTGTGTCGCTCTGTGAAAGCTGAGCTTCTAGCAGCTCTCGCTGATCTTCTCGGGGATTTTGGAATTCTTGCAATTCCAACTGTTCCTGGACTTCCACCAAAATTAAGAAGTGAAACGACAGCATTGGAAGGATTTCGTGCTAAAGCTTTTAGTTTGTTATCAATTGCTGGAGTATCTGGCTTTTGCCAGGTTAACATACCCTTAGGTGTACAAGATAAGCTTCCTCTATCTGTTTCTTTAATAGCAAACCATGGTTCAGATTTGTTCCTGCTAAATGTTGTTGAGGCTATTCACAATGTTCTCAAGGAGCAAATCTGATTTATGTAATTAGATTGACTTGTTTAAAATCGCATTAAATTGGAAGTCCCAACTCTTGCTTAATATTATAGAAAAATTTCAGTCTGCAGTCTTGACTTGAAAAAATAATGCAACATATACAAAGATATTTGCTAAGCGCTCAATTTTAAAGTAGCATTCTGAGATCTAAGACATTGATCACCCATTATTTAAAATAATTTGAGTCCGCCACAGACTGGTAAGTTTCTTTATACTAACCGGGAAAGTAGAAAGGAGAAAGAAATAGGATTTCAATGAAGTGGTTTTTACCGTCAAATTCTACATCCTTTATTACCTCAGGAAAAAATACGGTAGTCTCACACACACACACCCCACGAGTTTTGGCCTTGATGGCAAAGTAGACAGCACTAGACTTGTAGTGAAGCAGATGGACCAACTGTGTCCTCCACCAGACCATCTATATATAATATAAAGCTAGGCATGCGTGATGTCACACCTCTCTATGGCCATCATTCATATTTATCTTTTCTCTCAATTTTTTGGATTTTTAATACATAATCTACAAACTAAATGGCTTAATTAAAAAAACAAAACAAAACAAAAAAAAGACTAGAAACTGTTGTACATTCATTACTCCACTACAGAGCATGTATTCAGGAAAATTAATGATGAAATGCTCCGGTTTCAATTTTTAAAACCTCTCATTTCCAATAGCTTTTCATTTTCTGCTCTGCTACTAAATGAAGGCAATTAATGATGATCTTACAAACTATATAAAAACACAGGTGAATATATCTTTTTACCTCCCATTTGTTTTGGCTTAGCATACTTTTTCTCGTAACCATGACGTTCTTTGCTCAACTTTAGCTACTTTGCCCCTTTTTTTCATCCTATGAAGAAGATAGCCTGGTGAGTGAGTCTACAATATGAGCTTATATTGAATTGAACACATCTTGACCAACATTCTCTTCTTTTAGATTTTAGTCTTTGGTCATTCACTGTATCTATGGACTATTTTCTTCTACAGTATTAATTTGTTTCTCTATTTTGGCCAAATGAATATCCTATATATGTCTCTTATTATTTGTTGTGACACATTTTATTTAAAATGAGGCAATCTAATTACTTAATGAGCAAAATAAACTAAGAATCGGGCCCGTTTGGGCATGGAGAGTTTTCTCTTTTTTCCGGAATATTATTTCGGAAAACTGTGTGGACATAGAATTGTTAGAATTTAAATTCCAAAATTTTCCGGAATTCCAAAAACTCCAAAAAGTGATTTTCACAATTTTCACCCTAAATCACTAAAAACAATTAAAAAAACAACTCCAATGTATATTCATGTCCAGACACAACTACAATTTCCAAACACCATTTTCAACTTGAAAACAAATACCACATTTTCCAAACTTTATAATTCTTATGTTCAAACGCCCACTTATTCTTATAGAATTCAGATCTTAGAAGTATTCAAAAAAAATTGTAAGATGAAGTTAAATATGTGTATATATATAAGTGTGGTATTTCAAATGTATAAATTCAGTTGCTTTTAACTGAAATTTTGTAAATATTTTATTCATAATTTTGTATCACTCTTATATTTTTATTTTGTAAATTTTTTATTTCAAAAAGTAAGAGTGTCATACTCAAGGTCTCCTAAAAGAGTTAAATGTGTCCATAATCGTACGTCCCTCAATCTCTCTCTCTCTTTTTTTTTTTTTTTTTTTTTTAATGTGAAACAGGATGTATAATTTGCTATTCCTTTTTATACCAAAACGGTGAAAGAATAGATTAGGTATGAAAAAAAGGGCCTAATAACCTCCAAATTTTCTTGCTTATCTCACTCCGGATTGAAATTGCTTGGGAGGAATATATCAGTAGGTGAAAAACAATAAGGTATTGTTCTGCCATAAAATTCTTTTCTGGGAACATATATAAAAGCCATTAGCTATTACAGATAAAATTAATGATAAGAATAAGTATAAATTATTTAAAATTATTTATAAAAATTAATATATTGTATATATATAATTATAAACATTAGTATGTAATTTATCAATTTGGTTAGATTTTTTCCTTCGAGTTTTCTTAATAATTAATAAAATAAAAATAAATCAAATATTGTCAATTATTTAAAGATTTTAAACCAAATCAAACTAAAAGAATAGCGTTTTTCCCCCAACCGTGAACACCAGCCATTTATATTTTAAATTACTTTAGTTTATATTATTCTTATCTTGGGAGGAGTAACGTGACACCTTTCTTAGATGGCCAATTAATTTATTATCCTTTTTCCTTTTGTTTTTGCTTTCTCTGCCCACATCATTTTTCTTCAAATTTTTGTCTTTTATTTCCTGCATTTCTTAATTTGATTTTTCCTATTGCATGGCCTTCATATGGAATTCGGAAAGGCTAACAAATAGACTTATAGCCTGTTTGGCCAAACTTATTTTTCCCCCAAAAGTATTTATTTTTTCAATAAGTGCTTATTTTAAAAAAAGTAAGGTGTTTGACCAGGCTTTTGAGAGAAAAAATAAGTGTTTTTGGGGAGTAGCAGAAGCAGTTTTTCAGAAGCTAAAAAAACAGCTTTTGTCCAAAAGCACTTTTTTAAAAGCTATTTTTGATAATAATACACTTAGAAACACTTTTTAAAAGCACTTTTTTAAAAGCTATTTTTGATAATAACACAAACTGCTTTTAAGCCGACAAAAGACTTTAAAAAAAACACTTTTTAAAATAAAAAAAAAATGAAAAATGTGTTATTAATTAATCTTAATGTTGTGCGGATGGTTTTGCTATTGCTAATCGTTTCTTTCTATTCTCTAATTTAATTAACTAGACTAGATAAGTGACAGTAGTAATGTCTGTCTTTTCATCTCTTTTGTAAGTAATTATTTGCAAGTCTACAAACACTTTTTACATTATTGAAAAAAAAGATCTAAAACAAGTATGAATTATATATATATATATATATATATATATATATATATATATATATATATATATATAAGGGATTAATTATAGCAATGATGAATTAATAAGGGATTAATTGTATGAATTATTTTCCAATTTCCTTCCAATTTTTAGGTGTTATACACACACACACACATATTTACCACACATATTTACTTCTGTGCATTTGGATAAGTTTTAGATTAATAAGGGATTAATTATATGAATTATTTGCCAATTTCCTTCCAATTTTTAGGTGTTATGGTCCTGTCACTTAATTTACATTTTCTCTATTTTTTTTTTAAAAAGTTCTTACATGAATTTATTTATTTTTTCTTAATATTTCAATATTTGAAGAATATTATTTCGTAGATTTAATGAGATTTTTTACGACCGTGCGCGAACATATTCCTTAATTATAAGAATTATAACAACAACAACAACATACCCAGTGTGTTCCCACAGGTGGGGTCTGGGGAGGGTAGGATGTACGCAAATCTTACCCCTACCTTTTTTGGGATAGGGAGGTTGTTTCCGGTAGACCCTTGGTGTCACGCCCCGAACCATGGCCTAGGCGTAACAAGGCACTCGGTGCCTAACTGCATGTGACCGAGCGAACCCATAGGCTGACTGAATCAACATGTGATATCAAAACATACAATAATAAGGAAATAAGACTAACACATGTTGATCTACTAAAAGTCTGACTGAAAATATATTAAATGCGGAAATACTGGTTAAAGTCTGAAACATCTGAATAAATAGCCAACAAGGCTAATACATAAAAGACTGCTAGTATCTGACTAATTGAACTATTTCTATGAAGCCTCTACGAATACTGAAAAGATAACTGTCTAAAACTGGACAGACTGAAAGCAGGATAACGCCCCGGAGGAACTGGGGCTCACCAATCAGCTGATACGAGCGGTCCTAGTTAGCTGGATCGTCAACTTGTATATCATTGCCTGCATCGCGAGATGCAGGCCCCTCAAGCAATAAAAAAGGACATCAACACATTTGAATTGTACTGGTATGTAAAGTAACTGAAAGAAGAAATATAAGTATCAAACCGAACTAAACAGAAGGCAAGGATCCAATACTCCGGTTTCGAATGAAGAATCACCTGTATGACCATAAATATAAACTGTGGCCTAGGGCCCAAATAATGTGCACAAAAACTGTGGCCTCAAGCCCAAATAATACGTATGCATAAACTGTGGCCTAGGGCCCAAAAATACAGATACGGGTGTTCACCATTAAACAATTTACAAAACTGAGACTGACTATAGCTGATAGCATGATAACTGTTTCTGATTATGGAACTTAAGCAACTAACTGATTATACACTGACTGAGACTCATGTGATGTCAATACACAAGTCTATAATGATTACGTACTGAGTTCATGATATTCAAAATGATCACCATGAACGAATTATGAAACTATAACCCTAGAAGATAGCATAGCCGATAACTATTTAAGAAAAAGTAGGGCTAAACCGTATTCTAAGTCAAATTATCGATAAGCATGTAGAATGAGGCATAGAGAATCATAAACGTTCCTAACGTAGATAGTTAGCCTCACATACCTTAACGCTTCACAATCCACAATAAAAGTCCAACTTTGAGAAGAATCCCAAAAGCTTGTGTCTCAAACCTTGAATATGGGTTTTCTTGAAAACTCTAGGTTAAGAACAATGATTTCCCATTTAATATTCATGAATATATGTTGGAATTCACTTGGAATGATTAGAATAGACTTACCTTGGTGTATTCTAATGGTAAGGAGAGAAGAACTTCGTACTACGGCTTGAAGAATGTGAAAAACTGATTTTTAGAAACTAAGTGTTGTATTTATACAAGTCCTGGCTCGTCCCCAGGCCTTGCTTCGCGAGAATTTAGATGCGCCAGGCCATCTGGGGGTGCCACAAACCAGTAAAGTGAGGCTAAAGGCGAGGATTTTGGCGAGCCTGACTTTCTCACCTCGTCTGCCTTCCTCGCCTCGCGAGGATTTTGGCTAGCCCGGATCAAGGCTTCTCAAGAACACCGCCATAACTTTTTGTACTGGATGTCCAGGCTGACCTCCATAAGTATACCGTCGGGAAAGGTATTTCAAAGAGATACAACTTTCATGTTTTACGTTTTCTCAAATTCTTAACAGATTTTCACTAAATCGAGATGGAAGACAGACCTACCGAAAACTTAGCCGATTCTATCGAATATGAGCACCCCTCTATTAGCCATTTTGAGATGATCATATCTCCTTGATCCCACTCGATTGGTCCGATCCTTATATGCCTGGAAAGGTATTTCTATGTATTACAACTTTCATTAAGGAACTTTTTCCAAATTCCCAATTAATCAAGGTGTTATGGTTGCTCGACGTAGACACCTTAGCCACTTTCGCTAAACGTTCAAACCTTCAAATTTCCTCTGAAACTCTAACGATACGAGTCTAACCTTTATTTTAAGATACGGGGTGTTACACTCGGCTCCAGAGAACAAAGCAAGATAAAAGGAAAAAGAAGCATGATATCAAGAAAAAAATATGACAACAAAGTACCAATATAAAAGCAAAATAAGAGACATATAGTAGTACACCTTGAAAAAAAGAATCTACATGATTACTAACTAGTACTACTTATAAGGAGACTACTCGGTTATCCACTAATCTACTATCATCCTTGACCTCCACACCTATCTTTGGTCATGTCCTCAGTAAGCTGGAGCTGTGTCATGTCTTGCCTAATTATCTCCCTCCAGTTCTTATTCGGTTTACCTCTACCTCTCCTAACTTCTGTTATAGCCAACCTCTCACACCTCCTACTGGCGCATCCACACACCTCCTTACTGGCGCATTATAAGAATTATAGAAGCAATAAATACCATTATATGCTTGCTTGCATCTATCCATGTTTGGTGGCCTTAGCATTCAGTTCATTAAACAAACCACTCTATTTTAGAAAGGAAAAAAAAAAAAAACTCTTTCTTTGGTACAAGGAAAAATATAAAAACTCACTATTTGGTGTGAGATTTGTCCGGTGTTGTCTCAAAAGTCAAAACCAACCTCTTGGGTCATAAAAGGAACCTAACCTAACCACAATCATTCGTTTCTTATACTTATGTCCCGGCTCTTCAATTTAGCAATACTTTCTTTCCAAATTTGTATCAGGTGTATGACATCTGATCGAACTAGAGAAGCCAGCAACATCGACCCGGTCAACTTTTAAAAAAAAAAAAAAAAAAATTGTAATGCCCGAGTCAATTTGTACGCATCTTGAATGGGTATTTATTATACTGAGTAACTCTATCTATCAAGACTTGGACATGTGGAAAAAAATCATCAAATATTTTCAAATTTGAACATAAAACCTTATTCAATATATTATTGTTTGTACCATTTCCCTTAATAGTTCTCCAAAGTCTTAAGTGGCATTTGGATAATTTTTTTAAATAAATTAATTTGAAAAGCCAAAAAGTGTTTGGATGGTAGTTTTCTAAAGATTTCTTTCTCTAGAATGGGTTTTGGAAAATGTTCCGAGTTGGTTTTAGGAAAGAAAAAAATATCTTTAGGGGAACCTGATACACCCTTGGTCTCAAATTATTTGTCGTGATTTTTAAAAATTGTTGTCTCAAATTAATTGTTATTTTAGAAGTTCAAGATGAATTGTTTTTTCAATTTTACCTTTAATAGTAATTGTTCTTGAAGATTATAAATACCTTAACATAAAACATAAATATAGTAAATATTTGATGAAAAGAGATTATGTATTAAGACATAAATAAGGGTAAAATAATCAAATATTCCTTTTAATTAATATTTTTTAAGAGGCGTGTAAAGAAGAAACTCGATAAATAATTTAAGATGGAAGGAGTATAAGGTTTGGAGACTTTTCCAAAAATCAGAGCGCCCTCAAAATGCTACGAAATTAAATTAAGTTAAAGTTATGTGTGACATCCAATCGAAAGTTTTCGTCGGAAGCTTAATTATTTTCTAATAGCAATCATTAATTTAACACTTAAGGATCTAGATCGAACATTAATTCTTGAAGTTTGCAGGAAACAGCCCAGCCTCCTGGATGTAGCATCTTAATATATAGAATAATTATAATTAAAAGGGGTAAGAAATCATCTCAATCTTTGAGCATAGCATATTTTATTATTTCATCTTAAAAAAATCAGTTTCATGTCAGAACTGATATTATGTACAGTATGACCTACGCGGTCTACCATTGATCATAATTATATCGTTTCTTATTCCTTGATTTTAGTAAACTAATCATTAAACTCATTGCAATATTAAAATTTAGAGCTTGCCAAATGTATCTGTTATAATCATGCTGCATTTAGTATATCTGGAGCCTAAGCAAGTTTAATGATGATAAAAATGATTTAGCCTTTAGTCGATGGTCAAACTTCTTTTCCTTGGATCAAACTTAGAAATAGTTTTATATTTCTAAATGAAAGTGCTAATTATTTACTCCCCCCATTTATTTGTCGTTTTTATGTTTTACATGCCCTTAAGAAATATTAATATGGAGGGATATTTGACTAACTTTAACTTTATTTATGTCTAAGTTATAATCTCTTTCCATTAAATGTTTCATCTATTTATGTCATCTTCCATTAATGATAATATTCTACTAAGGGTTTGAGGAAAAAATATTAATTGTGCCTTGAAATTTTAAAATGACAAAATAATTTGAAATAACTATTTTTAGTAACCGCGACAATAATTTGAGACAGAGGGAGTATTATTATTATTATTATTATTGTTGTTGTTGTTGTTGTTATTGTTGTTGTTATTGTTGTCGACCATATATAAATTGAAATATACTATAGTTAGTACTATCATATACTTTAATTTCTCACGTATCTCAACGCAATTTTCCAGTCATGTAAGCAATTATAAATACAAGAAAATCAAAGCTAATAGATATTCCTTTTTACGTGCATAATAGATTGTGACCACGCACATGAAATAATTATAGCAGGCTGATTTTTAATTAATCACGATTAGCATGCAAAGCACTATCACAGATCATCTCTATGCGTGTTTATATTTTTTTTGGCCTTAATTTGTGTTGATAATTTAAATTAACACTACTAGTACAATATATATGTGTGCGATAGTTGACTAAATCTTTAGAAAATCACAATGATCGAGATAAAAATAATCACAGCGTGTTGCTTAATATTATGCTTAATTGATTGAAGTAATAGATATACTCAATTTAAGAAAAATGGTCTAGGCTGTATTAAATTAAATAATCATGACAAGATGGGATCAAATAATAGAACAAATTTCACGTAAACTAATGCAGTTACAACGGCAACCATATAGTAGTTACCATGTGATTTTAAATGTAAAGTAACGGTATACAAATCAATGTATTTGCAGGGAAAAATGTGAGCCGACCAAATTAAAGATCAAAAAATCTACAATACGTCCTTGATACGGCAAAATATCTTGTTGCAGTAGAGATTAACTAAGTAATTAATTATAAGTAGTAGTAGTAATTTCGAAAACTAAGTGTTCTAAAACCTTGATAATACATTATACATAGCGTATCCTTTTGGTATATATTAGCAATTACTCGCAGGACAAAAGAAGCTAAAGATTGAATGTTGAAACTATAGAAGTGCGTGACCTCTCTATAATAGTCATCCTCTGTAATAATATTTCACTATTATAACCGTATACTTCCTTTATTTCATAATAAATGACTTTTTAGTCTTTTCACTTTGTTTCAAAATAAATAGTGCTTTAAGATTTCAAGAAGAAATTGATCTTCATATTCCAAAATGACCTTTATTTACATAATCTAGAATCATTAAGCTTTTCTTTCTCTAGGCATTTAATTAGGGGTAATAAGTTAGTAAAAACACTCCTAATTTTCTAGGAGTGAACACTTTCTCAAGGGGTGTACATAAGCCTAAAAAGTCATTTATTATGGAATGGAGGGAGTATTTTGTGAAATCGACTTTTCATATTATGTTATATTATATTATATGTTCTCTATAACAACGTTTCACTATAGCAATCACAAAGTATCGAAACAAACAATGTTGTTACAGAGAGATTTGACTAGTATAGCTATATGCTTCCTCGACCTCGAGACATTTTCATAACTAGCTCTTTTGCTAGTAATTGATGGTAAGATTAAAATGAAATGAATGAAATATTTGCACCATCCAACAAATTCTTTTCAAAAAGAGCTAGATCTCCTTGAAACACTTGACTAACTCCAAAGGCGAAATTAGGTAAATTTATGGATTCTAAATTTTAGAAAAAATAATTTACTGGATTAAAAATAAATAATTTTTACATATTAAGTGAATTTTTAAACACCAATCCAAAGTCTTAGTCAAAACTGTTAAATTCTTCCGAACAGATAAATAGGCCCCGCACCTGACTAACTCCATCTGTTGTTTGCAGTAGATGGCAAGGATAAGTTGTTTGTATAGCAATAACATATTTAATCACTGGTAGATGCATGTTGCTTAGTATCTACATGTTCGATCGAACTCTCGGTATTTTAATACGGTACTTATGTTATATTATGAGTTCATAATTTCAAAAGTATAATAATAAGTTTAATGTTGGAATCTAGATCAAATATGTCAAATTTAAATTCTGAATTCGATCAGTAGGTTGCCTTTCATACCCAATTCCATTAGGACCACTTGCTTTTCTTTTTTAATTGTAGTTACCCATAGCTACTAGGACTAGTAGTTATTAGTACAAGATGTCTTCCATGTTCTTTTCACTCCTCTGGTCTTGTCAATCACTAGCTCACTTGACCCATCAAACTTATCAATTTAGGTATAGGCATGATCTTAATTTAAATTCTAGTGATTTAAGTTTTAAATTTTAGTATTAAGCTCATTGTATTCTTAAAATCATGAGCCAAACTTATTTTTATTTTTATTATAGTGAATTTTTACACATATATTTAAGTCTTAATTAAAAGTATCGCGTTCAGATGAACCCGGCCTAAATACTGCATCCGCCCCTGATTTATTTAGGATTAAAATGAAGCAGCCAATGAGTAAGGGAGCTTATTCTTTCCCAGCCTACGACACCACAAGTTGCATTGTACCCCAACGTGGATGCCCAAACACCATTCCATATTCCAACCCCAAGAGTGAGACTGATGATCAGCTTGACATCTAATCACAAGTGCAGATTCGAAATTTGAGTGGAAAGTTTCATTTGACTCATCATTCTTTTTGTGACACTCCGTACTGGACGGTACAAGTATATGCTACTTCCTTTGTCTTAAATTATGTGATTTTTTCACTTTTCAGGAGTTAATTTGACTTATATATCTTCAAAGATATTAGATTAAATCAACAATAATTTAAAATGAAAACTTTAGATATTTTAAATTATATGAAGAGAGTACTATAAATTGCATTGATATACTTTATAATATTGGTCAAAATCGACATAATTTGAATCTCAAGAAGCTAAAAGTGATACACAATTAATTGGAACGGAGGAACTGTTTCTTTTAACTTTTCTCTGTATTTATTGTAGAATTTTCAGCTTCTGGCTATTGGGACTGGGACAAAACACTAGTAAGTTTTGTGTTTATAAATTCTGACTTCTAAAAAAGACAGCTTACTGTGATCTAAACAAATTATTCATATATAATTAGTAAATTTTGTAATAAGGGTTTTGCCCAAAGTAGAGAACGCTCTAGTCTGCCTCTCGCTCTCGATACTCTTTGACACTAAAAGAGTACTGAAATGAATGGATAGAAGACGTCCTAACATACCTCCACGAAGTCACTTATTTTAATTTTAAGTAAGTATGACGTACTACATATTAGTAATTCATAATTTAGCTTCTAATAAGACACTGCTACATGCCTCACAAAATAATTTGGTTAGAAGTCTAGATACGAGCTCGGCCGAGAACGCAATAGCTTTTTTTTTTTCTTCAAATTAATTGTGTATTTATGTTAAAAAATAAAATAAAAACATTCAACATGTACACATGTTAAATTTAGAACTCAGTTATTAACATTTGGAGTCGTCCTTCAAAAATTCAAAATTCATAAAGTTGAAATCATGACTCCGCCTCTAAAACAACCTATGCTTTCATCCAAAAAAATTCACAAATTAAGGGGCTGTAACGACAGTAATTAGTGATGACGTACTACTAAACGGATCCATTCACTACTCAGTATGCTCAACATATAGAAATCACCAAGCAATTCCATAACTAAATAAAGTAAATCATAAGTTCATAACATGAACTGTTCAACTTAAATATAATACCAAGCGCATAAGAAGATTCAGAATCTACTGTGAAGCTATGCTGCTCAAACTTTCTAAAATGATGTTGCATCCGTATTAATGAACCCTTCAAAATTCCATAACTTCTGAAGAATACGATACACATGCATCTGTCATATTTTTGAAAAGTTCGAACAACATAGCTATAGCTGTGAAATTCAAGGAGTATATTATAGAACAAACAATTATACATCCCGTCAATAGTTCAACATCAAGAAAACAAAACAAATTGAATCGAAAACCTTTGTTATACACAGATTGAGGTAACAGGTAGTCTGTAGAATAGTTTGAGGTATACACAAATTGGATCGAAATCCTTTGTTATAAATTAGGGCCAAATAGCCTAATTGACCCTTATAATTGTAGAGTTTTGACATCAATATAATATTGTATGCCTAATTTATTTATTTACCGTGATCTTTCATTCATGACCATTCTTCCGAAAGATAACGTTGGGGTATTATTTGTATGATGAATTTCAAAAGACCAGACGTTTCATCAATACATTATATAAGCTTGAAAGCATCATTGAGACTCTCCACAAAATACTCATACCCGAGTCTACCAGCACGTCCTTGAAATTCATCAAACTCGTCCTGTGGAACTTGTATGCCAATTAAAACATTTGCACCAATTTCAAAACAAATATGAAAAATAGATCAAATTACTCCAAAATAATAGCAGATGGACTAGCTAGTAGAGAAAAATGGAAGTTGAAGGTTCTAAAAATAGCTACGTGTGCGGGATAACAGATCAAACTTATATTCCAACGCGGGCTGAAAGCAATGATAGACGTAGACAAAGCACCAGCCTTCTCGGGCAAAGTGAATCGACAAAGAATCTCATTGTGAAGATTTGACCTGCCACTCATCTGAACGATTGTTACCAAGTGGGGAAAAAGATAGATTATAGCATATGAGCCATCAATACAATACCTAACGAAAACTCTATATTTCACAAAATTAAGTAGAATGAAATCCCAAAAGGCTTTTCACCACGGAGAAACAAATACTTGGCTCTTTGCTAATGTACTCAAACAGTTAAGAATGAGACACTGCTATTCTCCCTACTGATTGAGAATACAAATTCTGAAATTCGTTGATATAAGTACTTTCTTGATTCATAAAATAACTATATAAGTAACAATTCCATTTGAATGATTTGATGATTTCAGGATGTTACAAATGTGCAGATGCACGCACATGAAAAGATATATTCTTGTGAACAAAGATTGAAATCTGTTAAAATGAGTCAATGTCTCGTCAAAAGATCAAGAACCTTGCCTGTAAAGTACTAGAGCTTTTTCTTTGCTAGAATTATATCTGTACTTGAATCCAGTAAACTTCATCCTTGGTCTGACCTGTGATACAAGTCAATTTTTCACATTTGTCAGAAAGACTAAAAGATATAGTGATCAAAATGGCATATTAAGTGCTATAAGTGACCTGTTTACAGAACTGATTAAAATTTCCCGGCTCTTCTGGCATAAAAGTAGATAGCACAGCCTGGCACTTTCTACCAACATCTGCAAGTTCGCTAACAGAAACAGAGGTTCAGTAATGGATAAATAGATAGAAGTTTTACTGATATTTTTAATGATAGAGAGACACAAGCATCTCATATCTCTTAGAGCAATCTGTCTGCATTCAGTAGATGATTACAACACAACTTTCCACTACTAAGATGCATATTTATATAATAGGATGACCCATTACTATTTAACAACATTTAAAACATGTAACTTCTGCTAACTATAAGAAACTGCCTAACAGAACATCCATTAACTTATAAGAAAGTGCTCAATCCTCCACTTCATCTAGATTTTGTTGCTTCGTCCTCCTTGAATTAAGTATAGAATATACATAGCTTATCATTCGCTTATCAATCTTAGACTGTCAAAGTTCATAGTGGCTCCACTTGTTATTGCTACTACATTTTCATCCTCGAGGCCATAGTACTTGCAGTATGCTTCAGCTCCTGCAAGAGCAAGTGCACCTGCAGGCTCTAATATGCTCCGTTTTTCTTCAAACATGTCCTATTCAAGAAAGCAAGCTACTGTCAAAGCTAATAAACTAAAATTCAGATAAGAAGCTAATTTTCTATACTTCTAGTTTATTTTGAAAATGGTCTATTAAGTGACGAGATAATTGAGGTATAGGTTATGTGCTTTTGTCATATATAACAGAACAGGCCTGCAATAAAGGAAGAGAAATTGATGTTCAACTTTACAACACACTCAATTAAGAACCCTTTTATATAAAGAGAGATATTATCCAAAATTGCAATAGTCACTCTAATTCTAGGGAGATTGGTGGTGCTTGAAAGTGCATAAATTAAAGGTATGGAAAGATTTTCGTTTTAAAAAATATTAGTGGCAAAAAGCAAGCAGATCAAATCAGAGCTGTTGCAAGCCAAAAGTTAGCTGCTAACCTTTATCGATGCACATATAGCATCGCGATCAACTAGGACCACCCCGTCTATGAGTTCCTTACAGAGACGAAAAGTTTCTTCACCAACCACTCTAACAGCTACACCATCTGCAAAGTTTCCAACTTGGTCCAGCATTACTCTCTGACCATAGTGTAACGACATTGCCATTGCATTTGCATCAAATGGCTCAACTCCAATAATCTTTATATCAGGGGCAACCCTTTTCATATAGGCAGCAATACCAGCTATAAGACCCCCTCCACCAACAGGCACAAATATCGCGTGAATTTTATCTTTGAGCTGGCAATTGATCTCCATACCGATAGTACCTTGTCCTGCTATCACATCCGGATGATCAAAAGGAGGGATGAACGTACGGACTTCCTCTGCAGCCCTCTTTTTCGCATATGCTTGTGCTTCATCATACGTGTCTCCCACAAGAACAACATTACCACCCAATCTCTTTACTGATTTCCACTGCTCATATGGTAAAAGGAAACAAAAAAGAAAAATTACAGAGTTTAGAATGGAAAATGAGCTTAGATTGCTCGGATCCAGGGGAGCACAAAGGGGTTCATCCGAACATACATTGCTCGGACTCTCCAATATGATGTCGCACCTGTGCCAGATCCTCCACGAGTTCACTATTTTTGGAGGATCCAACAGTTGGAGTTCAAAAAATTCTTTTGTAACGCAAAGAATAAAGAAATCCTTGTGGCAAGGCCGGCTCCAGGGCCAAGAGAGCGAAGCAGCCGCTTTAGGCTCCGGAGAAGTTTAGGCCCCAAAATTACCTTACATCATTAATACATAGTTATTTTTTTTTTTAATAAATGTCATTATAGATGAAAATTACTATTATTAGCGATTTTTAACGAAGAGTGATTTCCATTTGGGCGGTTGCATAGATGATCTTTTTAGGCCACTTTTTAAATTATGTCCATTGATTTAGTGGGTTAAAGTTGTCTAAAAGAATTCATACAATTAATTTTCAATTTGTCCCTTTCTTGTTTAGCGAATGGTCCTCTTTCTATTTTTCTTGCAGTTGAAATGTCTTTTAAATGACGGTCTAAAGATTCCTTTTGAGCATATTAAAAATCTTATGAGAAAATATTAGATCACAATTTAAATTTTTTTAATATATTGCAAAACGACGATAGTTTAATGTTTTGTTTGCACAATTGAGCTATATGTGGACAAACATATGACTTAAATATAACATGTCCTAAAGGGTATTTTTCGGAGGATATATTTGCATAACTTTTAAGAATAGGAACAAAATTTAAATAGTGGCTTAAATAAGAGATTTTTGCATAAATTAACCACTACTTTTAAAGACAAAATTAGCACAATCTTTAACAAGTGATCGAATTTAAAAAGCGATTTTAGGAAAGGTCATACAATGCCAATAATCCAATGCAAGCTTGTCCATAGTATCTAAAAAATTATCTGAAATTCAACCATACTATTTTTTAACTTTATGTATCTACTTTTGATCCAAAATTTTCACTTCTCATTTTTTTTCTTCAGAAATGTATATCTTTTTTTGTTATTTATGAGAATTTAATATGTCAACTGAAAATATAAACATAATTATTCAAAACTCAAAAAATATAAGAAAAAATTAATTAATTACGTTGAATCTTAAAAAGCTATGAAAATAAACTTCAAATAAATGTAAAGCCTCTTATGAAAGTTTCGCTTTAGGCCACAAAAGCTATTGAGCCGCCCCTGCCTTGTGGGTTCCTTTTCTCTCTTTATTCTTGTGGGTCCTTTTTCAGTCTCACTTCCCTGTCTTTTGTGAAAGGCAAAGTGTCTCTCATTGATTAGGGAAAGAATTTTTTTCCTCCTTGTATTGAGTTGTCTTCTATTGGGGTTGTAAAAAGCTAGTAAAAGGGAATAGCCTAGCGCACATGAGAAATGGGCTGGCAATGCAAAACGGGTCGATTTGCCCTCCCACCCTGCGCGTGAGATATACGTGAGGCCTTGCAAAAATTATTCTCTCTTTGGAATAACTCTTGCAATCTCCTATATAAGCAGCATCATTGGTGAACATAAGATACACCAAAAATTAATTCTCCTTCTCTTTTCCTCTTAAGTTATTTTCTGGCCAATTGATTTTGTGTAATTGCAAACTTTCAGTCACAAGTGCACTTGTGGAACAATGGGCAGCGACCGGCTACAACGGTTTGCGTCTTTGTCTAGTTGAAATCGCTTTTAAGGTAGTGGCTTGTCACAGCACAGTTTGTTTTGTTACATAATTTGGTATTGTTTTCATTTTGTTCTTAATCAATATTTTATTAATTTTCTTACACCAACACACATCCGACATCATTTTTGAAGAGTCCAAGCAACATATATTTGAACTCCCTTCTCCAGGAAATTAAATTAAATTATTTTTATGTATGTATAGTAAATGTTGAATCCCCTTAGCTTCTTCAAGTGTTTACTTATTATATTTTGAATCCCGTTAGTGAAAATCCTAACTCCATCAAACTCAAAAGTGTAACAAAATCCTAACCTTAATCTCAGGTGTTGTAACAGGCATGACAATAACAGCACTGTAGCCAAGTCTGTGAGAAGCTAATGCAACATCTTGAGCATGGTTCCCAGCTGATGAGCAAATGACCCCTCTTTTCAGCTGCTCCTCTGAGAGATTGGCCATCATATTGTAAGCTCCTCTAAGCTTGAATGAGAACACCTGCAAAGAGTATATGAACATTGATTTTACTGACGGCTAATCTCCAATGCAGAACATCACGTTTACATTAAATTCATAATGTAAACGTGAGAATGAGAAACCACTACAACAGATGTGATATTTAGCTACGAAATTATTAACTAGGCCACAATTTTCGTCACTAATTGTTCATTTTTTGTGACAATAATTACATTTCGTGTTCAAATACATGAGCCACATAGGATGAAACACAAAATTTTGTAGTAGAAGTTTTGTCCATTAAACTTTACCACCAATGGCGCAATTTATTAACATTAGCCAAAAATTTATTGAGTGGATTAAAATATGATTTTTAATGTGTCCGCTTCCCAAAATGCAGAGAGACTTTGCATCCGGGTTGGTTGGTCCGGAAAGTCATGGGAGGCGTAAAATAATATCTGGTGCTATTGATTATAGAATCTTTATGAATGCACACTTTCTATTCCAAACATATATGCCATGGCTTACTTGACAGGTACAAATATCTAAATTGATATTTTTAGTGAAGTAGCAGTCAAAAATTTGTATCCATTTTTATTATGCATGGATAATCATAATTCTTGAGAAAAATTGTGACTGATAATCAAATTTGTCGTAGTGATTAACATACGGGTTGAAGATCTTCTCGTTTGAGCCAGACGTTAACCCCGAGCTTCTCTGAAAGCTTTGGCGCAAGCTGTAATGGGGATTCGTATGCCACATCATACACTCTCGTACTCAAAATGTCGATCAGATACTGGAATCCAGTATCACCCCCATTACCGCCTACCGGATAATTTGGTATCAAGTAACCGGGTTGGCACCGTAACGAGCTCGGAGACACTACCAGCAATGGCGCCATTGAGTAAGTTTTGCTGTTGTTGACGATTTTAACGGTGTCGCTGCAGGTAATGGCGGTGGTTCTCGCTGGGAAATTGGGGCGGGAAAAAAGTGAGGTTGCAGTGGCATGGACGAAAATAATAAGACTTGCCATATTGAACTATGCGCAAGCAATGGATTATATATGGATGTGTGTTTCCACTTCGACTTATATAAGTGAGGGAAAATGAGAATTCAAAGTGTGCTACCTAATTAATGACAACTGTCAAGTTCGAGCCGGTAGCAGCTAGAAGGTGTACATGAGTCGATTTGGTTCAATTTTTATCAAAATCAAACAAAATTTAAACCAACTATATGATCAGTTTGGTTTGGCTGGACGTTTGTTAGGGATATATTAGTTGATATACCCTAGATCCATTCTCATATATAATGATTTGAACATATCTTGTGGACGTTATTCAATATAAATATATGGAATCCCAAATTCTTTTATCCTAGATATCATCAATTGCTTAATTAATATGACATGTAAATTTTGGGACTTGTCATCATGATGAGAATCAATGGTGGAGACAGAATTTCCATCAAGAGAGTTCAAGAAAAAAAGTAAGTACACTAATAATGCTGACAAATGAGCGGGTCAGATCAGATCAGATATAAGCGAGATTATATACACCTTCCTAACCGGCAACCATACGACCCCATAGTCCCTCTCAAAGCCAGCATTTATCTTTGCGTTTCTTTTTTCCCTCAATTCATCTTCATGAGTCATGACAAAGGACTTAGCATGAATATAAGAATTGTTATTGTGTGGCCATAAAGTTAGAGATTTAAATCATGGTTACATGCTAGATAAAATTGCATACAAATAAATTCTATTTATTTGAACTCCTTTTCTGACAGTATATAGCGATCTATCTTAATGAATTGAACTACTCTTTTTTGCACAGTAATGAGAAAGGAAGCTTTGATTAGATAACAAATTAAATCACATTAAATTGATCAAATAACATATTTGGTTGGCAGGCGTTGCTTAGTGTCGCACACCTTCACGAGGGCCTCGGCAATTGTCTTTATGGTTGTAAAGTTTAAAACACTTGAATCTAAAAAAGTCCGAGAAAATATCTTCAGCAAGAATCAATCCTGCGCGCTCTAGGAATATTTGAACCCAATTTGCTGTTGGACTACGCTTTTGGTTTGTGCTAAGAGATTCAACATTTAAAATATACACTTAAAAATAAAAATTTGACTCATACACAGCGTAATAAGTTTCCGACAAAAGAGATTCGGATCGGATAAACCCCTCGGCTTCATGTAGATCCGTCTTAAGGATCATGATAATAAGAGTCACGTCTCTTATATTACAGGTGGAAGGTCCATTAAGGTTTGTTCACGTAATAAGTCCAAAAAGACTTGCACGCAACAATCCCATATTAATGGGATCTTGAATTATGGAATGTCCACATAGAAATGCACGGCACTGTGAATTTAATAATGAATAGACTTCTTTGAATCCAATTCGTACTTCCGCGATCCTATGAAGCTTAATTTCTATATCCCAAGTAAATCATCACCGGAAATGGTTTAGAGGTGATGATAAAGGATGATGGAAAAGATTGTTTATGTAAGTTTTCATGAGAAAAACACCTTATTGAAAATGTGTCAGTACTATATCAAATCAAGAGAGAAAATATTGATGGGGAAAAATTATTTTCTTGTTTCATTTATTTAGTTGTTAAGCCACACTATGAAAGTATGGGAAAGGATGGTAAAGATGAGGGTGAGGAGAGGCGTGTGTATTTTAGAGAATCAGTTCGGATTCATGCTGGAGCGCTCTACTACAGAAGCCATTCATATTGTTAGGAGATTGGTGGAGCGGTATAGGGAGCGGAAGAGGGACTTGAATATGGTATTCATCGACCTAGAAAAGGCTTACGACAAAGTGCCAAGAGAGGTTCTATGGAGATGCTTGGAGGCTAAATGTGTACTTGTGGCATACATTAGAGCGATCAAGGACATGTATGATGGAGCCAAGACCAGGGTAAGGATAGTAGGAGGAGACTCGGAGCACTTCCCAGTTTTGATGGGTTTACATCAGGGATCAGCTCTTAGCCCGTTTTTATTTGCCTTAGTAATGGATGGATTGACGCGACAAATTCAAGGTGAAGTGCCATGGTGTGTGTTGTTCGCGGATGACATAGTCTTGATTGACGAGACTCGTAGCGGAGTTAACGCTAAGCTAGAGGGTTGGAGACAGATGTTGGAGTCTAAAGGGTTCAAGTTGGTAGGGCCCGCTCACCCCGGTCACGATGGGGCATGATGGGCGCTCGGCACGCAGAAGTGACGAACCCCTTTAGTCCTCGT